>NC_083407.1:102793904-102900298 GCF_020745735.1 Hemiscyllium ocellatum | reverse complement strand
AAGAGGAGCCACTGTTCCAACATAGACAACATGCCGGCTAATTTCAGATGCAGCAAAAGCTCCGCCAAAACTGGAATGAGGTAATGACGAGATAATCCAGAGTCTGGAGGGGCACTGAAACAAACATCAAGTTCTGCAGATGCTGGAGTCCTTCATACGGGCAGCACAGTGACTAAGTGGTTAGCACTGCTGCCTCCTCGTGCCAGAGACCCAGGTTCAATTCCAACTGTGGGTGACAGTCCATGTGGAGCTTGTAAGTTCTCCCCATGTCTGTGTGGTTGTGTTCAGGGAGCTTTGGCTTCCTCCCACAGTCCAAAGATGTGCAGATTAAGTGGCCATGCTAAATTGCCCCACAGTATGCAAGCTAGGTGGGTTAGCCATGGGAAATGCAAGGTTACAGGGATTGGGAGGGTCTGGGAGGGATGCTCTTTGGAGGATTGGTATGGATTGGATGGGCCAAATGGCAGGACTGCTTGTGTTTAAGGGGAGAGCAACAGAGAAATCATTTGAGACATGACTCTCTCTCTGTCTCTCTCTCTCTCTCTCCATGTGCTACCAGACTGGCTGAATTTCCCCAGCACTTTCTGTTTATATTATTGAAGCAAACATCTTTGCTCTTTTTTTGAAATAAAGACACGTAATCCTCCATCGCTGGAAGGATGCAGCTGCAGCGCCCCCAGGAGGCACCACCTTGCACAGGCCAGCACTGCACCTTGTTGTGCTGACCCAGAGTTTCTCAGTAGTGGGAGCTGGGCACAGAGCTGCTGTTTGTTGGGTGGGGTGGTGCAGCAGGACAGAAAAAGTATCTGCAGTTTTGCTAAACAAAAAGCTTCTACTTTAACACAGAGCTTTTTAGGCAGTTGGACCATCAGAATTTGTCATCGACCACACCTCTACAGCCAACACTGGAAAGTGAAACAGATAAAGACGAGAATGCAGTAGCCTCCACAACATTTTTCACTTCCCAAATAATTGCAGATCTGCACTGAAGCAGGTTCACTGAAATGACTTGTATTCAATATTGTAGGGTTGAGGGTGGAAGTGAACTGCTGGTACACACACACACACACACACACACACACACACACACACTCATGTCTGTCCCCACTGTGATTTTTGGAGTTTTACCTCCTGTGGTGACATTTAATTTGTTCAGGATCTGCTGCCTGGGGTCACCAAGCAACGTTGGCATCACCATTCATGATTAGAGGACTGCCTTTCACTCCATCACTTCTGTTCATTCTACTTCCTTCCCCACATCATTTCCTGCCTCCCTATATAAAATATGTTGCCTCTTGAAGCATTCCCAGTCTTGTGTGAGGATCACAGCTTGACATGTTAAGTCTGCTTTTCTCTCCAGAGACACTGCCTGACTTGCTGAGATTTCCAGTAGACACAGTGCTTTATTCTTGACTCAGTTATTATCCCGGCCTCATCTGTCACAGTGTATAAGTGTGCTGTAGGTGTTCTACCTTGTTCAGTAGAGGAGATAGATCAGAGTTAGAGAGTTATGCAGCATTGTGAAAAATAATCACATTTTTTGTATTTTTCAACACAGAAAAATGCAGAAAAAGCTCACAGACCAGAATACACAAAAAGCACAACCTCAGCTTCATCACTGAATGTTTCAGAGATTGAATCAGATGCTGAAGAAGAAGCTGGAGATGTGTCACAGTTCTGGGGATACCAGGTAGTAATGGATAATTCTCCAAAACTGAGAAAAGAGGATTGAGGAAAAAAAAGTCTCACAAATGTCAGAAAAATGTTAGGCAATAGTAAGTGCTATGATTCCAACAGATGGCAATATTGGACAGTTACATCCCAGTACAAAACTTGCCTGGTGGATCATATGTCTAAGTTGTGGAGTTGGTTAATATGGTGCTCAGTCACATATGGTCACATGAGACTGCTGATGTTCTTTACCAACAGAACATAACTTTAGAATATTAAAGAAAAATAACAATCAAGGCTGGATACTTAAATCTGTTTAAAAAAAGTCCAAACCCAAACAAGAAAATAAAGTTTCAACCTGTTTCCCAATACTAATCTTTGCAAAGACTCAAACTCAGAGAAGGGTCTGAAAGAATAGGAGCAAGGACAGGAATGACTCGGTGATGAAGGCAAGATTACTACTCTCTCAGATGACCTCTCCTGGCCCCTTGTGGTATTTGCCACCACTACCAATATGTGGTGCTGGGTCACGTTTATATCCACTGGTAAATTTACTCAGCTGATAAATTTGCTGAACAGATTGTGCAGGATCTTCTCCCACGACAGTAGGGACAGTTTTGTGAGTCTGCTGGCATAAATATTTTTCAACGCTTGACAGGCAAAACATTTTTCTCTTCTAAAAACTTGAAATCATCTCTATAAACTCTCCTGGCTTAGAAGATTCACAAACTAAAAGCAATTTGGATCAGGAGATTGGTTTCACTTAATTCTTAACTTAATTTTCCTGAAAGGAGAAAACTTTTCTCCATTCAAAACTGAGCTCACAATTCTTCTGACCAGTCCAAAAGCTAAACTGTTGTCTCTGGTTTGTTATAAACTCAAAAGCATGAACATTTTATCCATTAATACTAGAGGTAGCCTACCGAGCACTTGGCTGTAATTACATACCTTCTTGGCAATGATGCATTTAGGTCATTGTTCCAAATGACCTTTTGACCTTTTAAAAACAAATCACATTCACAGGACCAACCATAATTGACCTGCCTTCATTATAAAATCCAAATCCCTGTTTTAAATTACGCTAATACAGACTGGGGAAAATATAAAGGGCACGGAGGATAAAGAAATCCAACACAAAAACGCAAGATCTAACATAGTCCAATGAAGAATGAATCAGTTTTGAATCTAATTCTGAGGAATGATGTCGGGTGGGTCAAGTGGGTTGCAGTCAGGTAACAGCAATCATAATATAATTGGAGTTAAAGATGTTATGGAAAGGGATAACAAAAATCCAGTGGGTAAATTATTTAAATTGAAGAGTGTGATTTGATGAAGGATGGTCAGGAAGACAGGACATTCACAATGGGAGCATGTAAGAAGAGATAGTTCAAGTATGAAGGAAGCATATTCCTCTAAAGTGTTAAATGCAACACCGGAAAACATGGGCTATGACAAATTTCATGTCCAGAATATTATAGAAAACGAGTAGAGAAAAGAGGTCAAGTGAGAAATGAAATGTAATGTATAAGAAAAAAAAGTAGAAAAGATTAGTTGGTAATAGAGGGAGTACTTAAAATGATTTTATTATCAGATAAAGAAGTGATAAAGGTCCAGTGTAGTGAATGCGGGACTATAAGGGAAATCTTCTTGTGGGACAGACACATGATTGAGGGACTGAATGCGTGTTTTGTACTCATTTTAACAGACATAGAAGTTTAAGTTAAACTAACAATAATTCTTACCTTGTGCCTTGGATCACAGGGTGTATCTAACGTTTTTTTTGGATTTGGTTAAAGGTAGTTAATAGAGACTCAAACATAGCAATTTGCTTAAACACTGGTATTTATTTAGTTTTTTATTAAAAAAAATTTAAAAAAGGAAGGAAAAGAAAGCAATGAACTTCACGGCCTTCTGCACATCAGGGACCCCTCGATCGACAGCTGGTCTGGAGGCTTAAGTTTCTCCCTGGCACCGCTCACAATCCTGGTCTGAGGTGAAGTCCAATGACTTGGACCAAAACTCTCTTGCTTATACAGTGTAACAAACAGCCAGTCCAGAAAAGCAAATACAGCAAACAAGCCATCTTCAGCACGTACAGGAATGTTCACAGGATTCATTCAAGGCCATGCAGCTGTTGAATAACATCACCAATTTTAGCCCTGCAGCTCATCCTGTACACCTTGGCTTGAAATTAACAGCCAGCATTGATTTCCATCCAATATACAAAGCTCAGCTTGCCATTCTTAATAAATTAATTGCAAGAATATATAAATATTTCATCCATTCACAGTCAGCATTATTTGTCCAGTTGATGGTGATTCAATTGAGCTTGCAGTTTCAAAAATGCTTCAGTATTTAACTTTGCTACTTAATTTGAGAAACATAAATTTCTCTGGACCTCATTGGTCTGCCCTGATCAGAATAGTAAATGGTGCTGAGTAATTGAAAGCTATCTGTATATCTTTGAAAAGAAAATACCTTTTTGTTTCCCATTGCAGAGACGTGCACGTAAAGCATCCACTCCATACAGCCTAACTGACATATCGTCATTTGTATCACTGATGGCCTCGGATACTGAAACAGATCTTGACGAAAATGCATTCAGAACGCATCAGGTACCAACAAGACAGTATTTCATATCAACTCCTTTGGAAAACTTCTCTGACTACCCACACTGTCCATGCCTCTCAGAATTTTATGTATTCCATCAGGTCGCCCCCTCAGCCTGACATTCTGATGAAAATAATCTATATTGTCCAACTTCTTATAGTTAATGCATCCAATCCAGGCAATATCCTGATAAACCTTTTACACACCCTCTCTAAAGCCTCCACATCATCTTATAGTGTAAATACCAGAACTGCACACAGTACTCCAAACGTAGCTGAACCAAAGTTTTATACAGCTGCAACATGACTTACCAAATTTTGTACTCAGTACCTCGATAGATGAAAGTAAGCCTGCTATATCCCGCCTTTACCACCTTAACCATTTGTGTTGCCCCTTTCAGGGAACTATGGATTTGCACTTAAGATTCCTCTGTATATCATTTCTCCTAAAGGTCCTGCCCGTTACTGTATATAGGATTTCAATGGCTTTATTTGTTAAATCATTGAAAAGTTACTGGTGCATTTTTCATTGCAAATGGCATAATATTATAATATTACATTGATAACGTCCATCTGATGTTACAAAACCTGATTTATCTTCGGTTTGATCAGACAGTGGATCTTGTCAATAATTCTTTTATCATGTCAATTCTTGTAACAAATTTCATTTCTCAACTGTTGTCAGTACAATTTTCCAATCTGGAATTGTAAATGGATCTTTTATTACCACATTCACTTTGCAATAGTGAGGAAATAATCTCTACTGCTTAGATGATCATTGGAATTTCATGAGCTACTTACAATTTCAATACAATTACAAGCTGATGTAATTCTATCATCGGCTGGTGTTTGAGGTGGTTTCCATTTCCTCATTATAATCTTGCCGTTTAACCAGTAATACTCAGGCATTTGTTGTGATGAAATTTCAGGGTAAACCATTAAAAATAATTTCCTCAATTCAGGATCCATTTATTGCATTTATTTGAAAACAAATGGGCTAAATATCTTGCCCGCAGTCTCTTTATCTTCATCCTTTTTATGCAATGTTTCAGAAGTTGTATTAGATAATTGCATTTCATAATTAACATCTCCATTTTTATGGCTACCTCCTCTTCCTGTTTAAGTTCATGAGCCTGAGATCTAGTCACAACGCAATCAAGGAACAGAGGATGTTTTCCCAATAGCATCTCAGTTCTCTTTAATTCCACTGGTTGTTCAGTTACCTTCAGTGAGGCCAATATTTTTGAGTGAACCAGGTCAATCCACTGTATAGAATCAACCCTTTCTATAGATGTTGGTTGACCTGCTCCAACTACATCTTCTTCATTTTCTCAATACTCTTTAAACCGATGCTCTATAATGGCACCATTTTATGTCATCTCCATGTATATATCAAAATAATATTTTTTTCCTTCGTTAACCCTCTGGAAGGCAAGTGATAACCTTAGCCGGTATTAGTGACTGACTTTCTCCACTACCTCTCACAATTTCTTATTGATTTACTTCTATAATGAATAAGGAAGTATCTCTTTTATTTTTAATTTAACAAATCAGAAGCTGAATTGGTCAAATTGTCGTTAGTTGAAGAATAGTTTTCTTGACTGTCCTGTGTTATCTCTCCCTTCCCAGTTGGGTTAGGGTTAGGTCCCAAGGGGACATACTCTAGTTTTGCTCTACCTGCAGTTTTAATGCCCGCTTCCTTTCTTGATGCACTCTTTTTCCAAACATTCCTTTGGCATTCCTATCATTACAATAAGTTTTCCATTTAATTTCAAGCAATTAGGTTTAGTATGCCCAGTCTTATTACAATGAAAGGAAATCGTATTTTAAATCTCTTTTAAGTAATAGCCTTTCTTGTTTATCATCTTTCTATTTGCTTCCTCGGTAACACGAATGTTGAGCATTCATTTCAATCATCCTTAAAAGATCATGCTTTTACATCCACTTTCAACTTAAAATCATAGAGTCATACAGCACGGAAACCGACCCTTTGGTCCAATTCATTCATAGATTCCCTATAGTGTGGGAACAGGTCCTTCCGCCCAACTCCTTCATAGATTCCCTACAGTGTGGGAACAGGTCCTTCCGCCCAACTCCTTCATAGATTCCCTACAGTGTGGGAACAGATCCTTCCGCCCAACTCCTTCATAGATTCCCTACAGTGTGGAAACAGATACTTCCGCCCAATTCCTTCATAGATTCCCTACAGTGTGGAAACAGGTCCATTAGCCCAACAAGTCCACACCGAGCCTCCAAAGAGTAGCCCACCGAGGTCCATTCCGCTGCCCTATTTACCCCTGATTATTGTACCTCGCCTACACATCCCTGAACACTAGGGGCAATTTAGCTAAATTAGATTGTGGGAAGAAACCCATGAAGACACAGAGAGAAAGTGCAAACTCCATACAAGCAGCCGCCTGAGGCCAGAATTGAACCTACGTCCTTGGCGCTGTGAGGTAGCAGTGCTAACCACTGAGCTACCATGCCACCCTAGCTCCTAGTATCTCTCAGATATCCTAAATCAACCTAGTCCCATTTGTCACTACTTGGCCCATATCCCTCTGAACCTTTCTTATTCAAGGACACAGCCAGATGCTTTTTAAATGTTGTACCCAAGCTCCATGACTTCCTCAGGCAGCTTATTCCATATACACACCACCCTCTGCGTGAAAAAGTTGCCCCTTAGGTCCCTTTTAAATTTTATCCCTCTCACCCTAAACCCATGCTCTCTAGTTCTGGATTCCTCCACCCCAGCAAAAATACCTTGTTTATTTACCCTATCTTTGTCCCTTGTGATTTTATAAACCTCTGTAAGGTCACCCCTCAGCCTCCAGCCTATTCAGCCTCTCCCTCTCGGGAAAACAGCCCCATCCTATTCAGCCTCTCCCTATAGCTCAAATCCTCCAACCCTGGCAACATCCTTGTAAATGTTTTCTGAACTCTTTCAAGTTTCACAACATCTTTACTATAGGAGAGAGATCAGAATTGCACACAATATTCCAAAAATGGCTTAACCAATGTCCTGTCCAGCTGCAACATGACCTGTTCAGTTTTTTCAATTTAGCTTCAGCCAAAGATATCAAATAATCCATTGTTGTGATTTCTACCCCAGAAAGGTTTTATCATTATCGAAAACTATTTTGAAATTCTAGTCTGTGTAATATACTTCAAAATAGCATTCCTGCTTTATGAGCTTCCATGAGCTAATTTCTTTAAGAGAGACACAAATCTCTCTCAAATTTTGTGAAGTCCTATCTTACAAAGGGCCCCTACTTTTTAATGAATCCAAATAATGGTAATACTGGGCAAGTCAAGCCCCAGAGTAAAATCTGGCTTGATAGATCATATGAATGTTTCAATTGTTTCCCTGGTGATCAGTCACTGAACATATTGATTATGAGGCTGCCGGTATTCTTTCACAAAACAGCACAACTTCATTACACTCGAGAAAGAGAAAAAGCAAGGCTATATTATAGGAATATATGTATGTAAGCCTAAAAATGTGTTGCTGGAAAAGCGCAGCAGGTCAGGCAGCATCAAAGGAACAGGAGAATCGGCGTTTCGGGCATAAGCCCTTCCTGAAGAAGGGCTTATGCCCGAAACATTGATTCTCCTGTTCCTCTGATGCTGCCTGACCTGCTGCGCTTTTCCAGTAACACATTTTTAAGCTCTGATCTCCAGCATCTGCAGTCCTCACTTTCCCCACATATGTATGTAAATCAATTTGAAAAGATCTTAACACAAACAGCTAAAACAAAGATTCAACACATAATTCCAACAATATCTTTTTCATTTACTCAATCTCAAAAAAATGCCACTCCTATCTCAACTCTCTAATTTATTGACTGTTTCTGTTTCCCTTTGGAATACCAAGAGTGTTATGACTCATTCCTCGTTCAGATCCCTGAATTTCCATTCTGACAACTTGAAAATGTTTATACAAATGTTTGCAACCTGGAGGCTTCACAAAATAAAAATGTTCTGTTCACGTGAAAGTATGCTCTTGAACTCAAACTTGGTTCCTCTGCTAAGATGGTTCTTCTGAACTAAACTCAAACTGAAATAATGGCTCCTGATCTGTTTACTCTGCATGTCGTAAATGTTCCTCTTTTTAAAATCTTTATCAGTTATCACCTTTGTACTCTGCTGGGCATTTGACTGAAACGCATGTTCTCTTGCAAATGATGTATTCACTATTCCAAATGTCTTTCTGACTGCTTGAAAATTACCTTTGTTGAACTGAAACCTAATATTTCTACTTTAAAATTCCAAATTCCCAAATGATGATCATATACATCATACACCTTTATCACAATATGGTAGGAGCCATTTATTGTGAGCAAGTAGGAAGTAATGCACTTCGGGAGAATATGAGAGACAGTATAATCGAAATGGTTGTATATTGTTGGGGGTGAGAAAGCAGAGAGACTCAGAAATGTTTGAAAGTGGCAGGGCGAGTTGATGAGATGGTGAAGGCAGCATTTAGAATACCTGGCTTTGTTAAACAGGGGAACGAGGGACAAAGCATGGAAGTAAGGATGAAACCTTTCCAAATCTCAGATTACTTCCCAACTGGGGCAAGCTCTCATTATCACCCGTTCTCACTAACACTCTCTAACACACACACACACACACACACACACACACACACACACACACACACACACACACACACACACACACACACACACACACATCTTCAGTATATCTCTCCCTCACACATCTTCACAATGTCTCTCTCTGTCACCTTCATTTACTTTTTGTCTCTCTCTTTTTCACCCTGACTATATCTCTGCCTGTCTATCACTCACTTCCTCATTATTTCTGACTTGCTTTCTCAATCATCTCTGTCACTGTTTCTCTATCTCTTTCCTCTCGTTCACTTCCTCCCTCTTTCAATTGCCCCCTCACCCTTTATCCCTCACTCAATCATGCTGTCACTATCCCTTTGTCACTCTCTCTCCTACTACCTTTCTTTCTCACCTCCTCATTGCTTCACCACCTCAATTCCTTACCTTCTCATCCTTAGATCCGCACTCCCTCACCTCCTCACCCGTTCTCTCTTTCACTCACTGCTTCGCTATCTCTCTGTCTATCTGAATCTTCCTCACTCAATCCCTCACTAATTCTCTTTCTCGCATATCCCCTTGCCCCTTACCTCCTCCCTCTGCCAATCCCTCTTCCCCTCACCTCCTCCTTCATACACAAACTTGGGAGGCCAGTCCCATCATCTTGATGGTCTCCGTGGAAAGGAATACGTATCATTTTCTGAAGAAGGGTCACTGGACCCAAAATGTTGACTCAGTTTCTTTCTCCATGGGTGCCGCCAGACCTGATGAATTTCTCCAGCAGTTCTTTTTTGTTTGTGAACCTATCTGCCTTAGTTTTCAGCTTTCTACCTCCTCCTTTCCTAAAACAGAACTACATTTGCTATTTTCTGGACCTTTCCAGTAAGCTTGGTATATTATAACTAGTGCATCGACTACCTCAGCAGCCATTTCTTTTAAGACCAATAGATGCAAGCTCATTAGCACCAGGGGACTTCTCAGTCTTTAGCTCAAATTAGTTTCCCAGTATTCCTATCTGTTATGCCTTTAATTAAATCCCACCCCCACTCCCTGATCCTCCCTCCTGAGGTGTTTATAAGGCAGCAAGAGGTCATAGAAAATACATGCAGCAGTGCAAACAGTAACTGTGATCTATTTCCTTTTCAATGTAGGAACATAAACAGAGCTTGGATTTGCCGCAGTCTAAAACTTTACGTGCAGGTTCATTAAGTGATGCAGACGATGAATTCCTCATGTCACTGAAAACTTATAAGGTAATTATGGGACTGAGGTGCACTCCACACCAGCAACAATGATAGAAAGAAGGAGAGGAAAGTGTCGGTGATGTGTATTGAGGGTTGGGCGCTAGCGATGATGTGTCGTCGTTTGTGCTTTCACTGGGCCAAGGAGTTTATTTATATGCAATGTGCTCTATCCATGGACAGGGGGAGAGATTCTCCTTCGGCCCAATCCCATCTCCTTCAGGACCCAGAGAAACGTGGCACAAGGGGTTAAAGGCCTGAAGGAGGCAGCTTTCCTTCCACTGGGTACAGATTGTGGGCGAGAGGGAAAGGCTTGTGATTGTAAACATCACTCTACGTTTATGTCCTCCAGCCATATCTGTCCTCTGATGAGTCATGACATCCTGATTCCTCACAGCGGTCTGACTTCACTGCCATCTCTTACTTATTTTAACTTGAAGATTTTGATATTTCCAGCAGAATTCCTCTCGCTTCTTACCAGCTTGAAGATTTAGCCACGGTGATATTTCTCCTTTCCTCGGAGATACAGCAGTACAGCTCCTTCGTGGCCCAGTTCAAGCCTCAGTGTCCCATGAAGTGGAAACCCACAGCATCTTTCAGTCTCAGCACCTCCCTCCTGACCTGCCTCAATCATTGCCAATTAGCAGGTGACTCAGGAAGGTCATCCTGAGTTCCTGTTTTAATTTAGCTCTTCACTTCTGATCTGCCCTCAGCAGGGAGTCTTCCCTTTTATTTCCTGCATCATTGGTCCTGACATAGACCATGACATCGGGAAATACTCACTCCCTTTTCAGGTTTCCCTGCAATAGCTCTGAGTTACCCTTTGACTTTGCACAAGGAAGTGACACATCCCGCTGCACTCAGTCTCAACTGCAGAGGATGCCATTTGATCATTCATTATGGAAGTCTAGATAACAGGACAACTATTTCTGTTTTCCTCTAATATCTCCACCTCTGTACAGCTCTGCACTGCCCCCTGCTAGTCAGCACCATTGTTAGCAGTCTGACTGTCCTCTTTGCAGTCTTCATCTTTAGTCCTCATGTACATTGTGCCCATGGTCCAGGACCAGTGCCTGTGTGTTATTGCTCTCCCTGTTATCCTGACTGACTGACATTCACCCTGCCTCCTGAACCTGTGCTTTCCTCAGACGTGTGACTGCAGCAACAGCTCCAAATATCCCACTGCACTCGCCATGTGTCTACACCCCTCCAGCTCACATTCCATTCTCAGTCACTCTGATCTGGAGTGAGTTAAGGCAACAATATTTTGACAATCTGGAACAGCCTTACTATCCACAAACTCCCACTGACTGCAGTCCCAGCACATCACAATTCAATGTCGGTGTTTCTTTGTTTACTCATGTTAAGTAGTCATATTCTTGCTGAGTTTGCAGAATCACTTGAGATACAGTGTTAATTGGTTGTGAGATTCTTGCAAATTCAAATTGACGTCTCACATTTTCACACTTACTCTACCTGTCTATTCATCTATTCTTGCCATTGCCACAAATTTTCTTCCTAAATAACTTCCCCTCAATTTGTGACACTTGGCTACGCAACACAAAAACAAGTCATTCAGCACATCCCATCTGGACCTATGGTTATGCCCCACTCAAACCTCCCTCTGCTTTTCCCCGTTAAACTCTCATCAGCACAACCCTCCAGTTCCCTCCTACCTCACACCCTTATCTGCCCTCCCTTTGCCATTTGCCAATTTTGAAATTTTGCTGTCAATCTGGGGTTCAAGTAATTTATGCAAATAACAGACTGTGGTTCTAACACTGATTGTGTGTGACCTCTATGTGACTCCAGACCGGCAGGAATGGGGTTGACCTTCAACTATGAATGCTGCACTCCACTCAGTCAGATAGTACTGAACAAGAAATACTTGCCAATGATGTCAGCATATCCTCAATAAACTGAACCAAGTAGCTTGTGATCTTAACCAGGGAAAGGATGACTGACAGGAAGGCAGTGAATAATCAAGTCTGGAAACTGGTAAACTGGGCATGAGGTGCAGATGAGATATGCTTGCTGTAATTCATGGGATATGAATGTCACTGGCTGATGCAGCACATTTTGCCCATCCTTAGTTGCCCTTGAGAAGTTGTTGGTGAGCTGTCTTCTTGAACCACTGTAACCCATGTGCTATAGATTAGACCCACAGTACCAGTACTTCTAGTGTTTTGATCAGTGACACTGCTTCCAAGTTGGGATGTTGTGCAGGTTAGAGGGAAACTTGCAGGTTGCAGTGTTCCCTTCTATTTATTGCCTTTTTTCCTCAATGTTAGGGTGGTCATGGGTATGGAAGTTCCTGTCTAAAGAACTTTCTGAAGTGCATATTTTAAACAGTATACAATGCTGCTACCCTCTATCATGGTTGAGGTGCCAATCAAGCAAGCTGCTTTGTCCTGGATGATGTCAAGCTTCCTGCATGTTGTTGGAGCTGCACTTACCTCGGCAAGTGGGGAGTATCCCATCACACTTTGTAGATGGTAGATAGGCTTTGGAGTGGCAGATGGTGAGTAACATAGAAGCATAGAAATTAGGGCCAGGAGTTAGTCATTTAACCCTTCAAACCTCCACCGCTATTCTTTGATCAACCCAATAACCTGTTCCTGTTTTTCCCCATACACTTCAGTTGCTGCAGGATTCCAAGCCTCAAACCTGTTCTAGGACCCTCTGTCACTGTGTTAGATGGCTAATCCAGTTCAGTTTCTGGACAATGGTTACCAATATATTGTATTTAGGGATTGAGTGACAGTAATGTTATGGGGGGAAGGTTAGATGCTACCTTATTGGCGGTGGTCATTGCATGACATTGTTGTCACTTGCCACTTCCCAGCCCACACCTGATAATGTCCAGGTCTTGCTGCATTTGGGCATTTAGCAAGAAGCATTGGAGGGATCATGAATGATGCTGAACATTGCACAGTCATCAGTGAACATCCCACCATCTGACCTCCTGATGGATGGAAGGTTGCTGTGGCCGTGGGTATGTGGGAAGGTCATTGATAAAGCAGCTGAAGATGTTTGGGCCTAAGACACTACACTGAGGAGCTCCTGCAGAGACATCCTGGATCTGAAGTGACTGATCTCTAATAATCACAAGGTTCCTGAAGAAGGGCTCATGCCCGAAATGTTGATTCTCCTGCTCCTTGGATGCTGCCTGACCTGCTGCGCTTTTCCAGCAACACATTTTCAGCTCTGATCTTCAGCATCTGCAGTCCTCACTTTCTCCTCCAATAATCACAAGGCAGTCAATATTATTCATGCTACTTCATCATGATACAGAATTTGTGTTCACAAAATTGCATCCTCCTTTTTGTCGGAAGTAAAATTGTGCCCCAACAATTGCCTCTAACCTACAATGGAAACAAGCAGTTTAATTTCCCCAGGGATGACAATATTCATCAGAATTTTAATTTGTAAACTTCTTGGACTCATTACTTATGACCTCTTCTCCACTTATTACTTTGGTCCAATGCTTCTTGCTAATTTTGGATCAGATCTTAGTTTCTTCACCTCTAGGACTGACATTAAAAATGTCAAACTGAATAGCCCCAGTCCCAAACAGTATGAACACCTCCTGAAAAAAAGCCACTTCTGCCGGATCATTGCTGAAATCTTTCTGCTTCTGATTACAGAAAGTGTTAGCAACATTGAATTCGAAAACAGATGTGAATCCAGAGGAATCTAATGAGGAAAGAAAAGTGAGTTCAAAGACTGAGGAGCAGACTGGTCAAGAGATGGAAACTTCCATTTTGTACCGCAGTGATTTGGATCAGTCACAACAGCCCATATCTGGGGAAACAAGTGTAGAAGAGAGTGAACAGCTGGGCATGGTGAGTGATTTGTATTAAACATTAAAAGTTCATGATAAAAGTGTACTGACTTTGTGTATCTGCAGCTCAGAGTACTACGTGGTAAGAAAGGCATGAAGATAAAGGTGGAAGATTTTAATCTACATATAGATTGGAAAAATCAGATGGGCAAAGGTAGCATCGACAAATAGATCATGGAACACTTTCAGGATAGCTTGTTAGAACAGCATTTTCTGAAGCTGATGAGATATAAGGCCACTCTAGAGGTGGATTATGCAATGAGATGGGATTAATTACCGATCTCAGTCGTGAAGGCATCCTGAAATTAGCAGCAAACATAATATGATTTAGATTTAAGTTCCATTTGAAAGAAGAAGGAATGATCCGGAGACTTATTAAATATTCGCGTAAGGGCATTGGGAAGGCATGAAAGCAGAACTGGCTAAAGTGATTTGACAAATTTGGTGAGAAGACAGGACAAAACAAATGGAGTGGCAGACATATAAGGGGATGTATCAGGATACACTGAATAAATATTTTTCCAAACAGTAAGAAAAATACCAAGGAACGGACTGAACATACTGTCTCTAGAGTCTCATCTCATTTTTGAAGGCTTCCCATATTCCAGCCATCCTTTTGTCTGTGAACATCCATCCCCAATCTACTTTTGAAAGATCTTGCCTCATACTGTCAAAATTGGCCTTCCTCCAATTTAGAATTTCAACTTATAGATCTGGTCTATCCTTTTCCATCGTTATTTTAAATTCAATAGAATTATGGTCACTGGCCCCAAAGTGTTCTCCCACTGACACTTCAGTCACCTGCCCTGCCTTATTTCCCAAGAGTAGGTCACGTTTTACATCTTCTCTACTAGGTGACTCACTACTGCCCTCTCAACGGCAATCAGGGAAGGCCAATAAATGCTGAATAGTGCTCATATCTCATTAGTGTAAAAGAAAACAAATCCTCTCTTTTTTTATTTGTGAAATCAGAGGTATTTATCAAGACGGCGAAGTGTGGATGTGAACGCATTGAGGCACCCATCAGCAACATTTGTAAATCCAGAGGAGGATGGAAACCAAGATGATGTAGAAGAGAGCTCTGCACAACCCTCAGCCGCTCAGGTAATTATTAACTTCCTTCACAGCAATAATTCAACATTGATAACAGTTACCAATGAGGAACATCACTAAAACCTGTTTGAGGTTGATGGGTCAGGGTGTGTGTGCAGTGATTTTGTACATGCGCTGCATGGTGCAGTTTATTCATAACCCCATCAGCATCATCTCAGAGTTTTATTTTCCTTTGGGGTTTGTTTAAATTAAGTAGAGTGGTCTTGACTTACTGCCTGAGATCACTAATGAGCATTTCATTATCAATTAGAGGCAGCAGATCAGAAGAGCTGGAGTTGTGATGGTACTTGGACCAGGACATTGGATGGGGTGGAGGTGTTGTGGTGTCTCTGTGCAGTCCCTGTCACACATATACAACGTGTAACAGTGTAATGTGTGGGCTGTGCAGTCTGAAACGCCAAGCACTCTCACGGTTGGTAAAGGGGTGGGCTAGATGAATGAACCTTTGATTATGGAGCCTGTCGGGGTGAACGGAGAGACAGTAGGAATCCATTCATCTGTTTTTGAGAGTTTTCTATGGTCCCTGCAAGATTATTGTCCCCCCATTCATCCATTCTTTTGGACTATTTTGCTCCATCTCAAACTGCTCCTCGTCTGTGGTCGAGCTTTGCTAGTTTTTCTGCTGATCATTTACATCTCCTCTTTCAACCAAAAGATGCTTTACATTTTGTAATGCATGATAAAGGCACATCATCTGTTTTATATTTGTACTAAAATAGTATCAATAATTATTGAAATTCATGTCACTAAAATCTGTTTGAGGTTGATGGGTCAGGGTGTGTGCGCAGCAAAATGCAGTTTATTCATAATTTCTTCAACATCATTTCAGAGTTTTATTTTCTTTTGGTTTTGTTCCACTTGAACAGGATGTTCTTGAGTTACTGCCTCAGATCACTCTTGGCATTTTATTGTCAATTATAGTTAGAAGCAGCAGATCAAAACACCTTAATTTTTGTCAATACTTGGAACAGGGCATGAGATGGGAGAGAGGGTTTGAGATGTGCTCTGTTCAGTCTTTCATGTACACAGTGTGTAACAGTGTAATGTGTGGGCTGTGCAGACTGTAACACCAAGCGCTTCATGGTCTGTAAAAGGGTGGGCTAGATAGATGAACCTTTGAATACGGAGCCTGTCAGAGTGCATGGTGAGGATAACAGGAATCCACTAATACATTTCTCAGAGTTTTCTATGTTCCCTGCAAGTTTTTAGTCGTAATCATTATTCCCCCTATTAATGCATTCTGTTGCACTTTTTACTGATTTCTAAACTGCTCCTCGCCCTCAGGCTTGCTGATTTTTAGCTGATCTTCTATATCCCCTCTTCCAATCAAAAACATCCATAATTGTTTATTTTCTAACGCATGGTTAAGCCACATTATTCTCTTTATACTTTTGCAAAGTCAGTGTGAGGAACCATTGTAATTCATGCATACAATCCATCATTGTTAACAGTAGCCTTTCCACTGCCAACTCTTTTGGTAAGGTTTCCCAATCCATCATTGCCAACTCAGATCCCCAAATCTCATACTTACTTTCAGTTACATTTCTCAACTGACATTTCAAGGTCAATACCTTCACTCTCCATCTTAATAAACAATTCCGGCCTTTTTTTTCCACTTCGCAAACAGATTTGCAGAAACAAAGTTGTTAATTAATCCATTCTCAAAACACAATAAAAATTCTAGGATCATTTGATCTCTGATTGGTTTCTCAATGAATGAGTCGAAAAAGCATCAGACTGTAAATCCAGGACTTCCTCCTCCACAGTGTTATTGCCAGTTTGGGCTGTCCAATCTTGAGTTAGGTTAATGCTACCCATGATCACTTTCTTGCAATTATTGCATGTGTCTAACAATGCAGCCAATGCCAAAAGATATCCATGGTTCTGGTATAGTTGCAATTACGGAGATATGGCTGCAGGTTAAACAAGGATGGAAATGGAAATGTCAATGGTTTTCAAAATTGTGTAATGACAGACACATATGGTAAGGAAGTGAGGTAACATTGTTATAAAAGAAGGATGTTGGCGTGGAAAATCATAATTTGGAAATTTTGGGGAGTGAGTGAATTGTTGAGGGGCAAAAACATTGATGGGACTTGTGTTTCGACTCCCAAACAGTCCGGTTCCAAGTCAGCACAGAGTGTTTTGTTTAATAATAACCAATGTGTGTTCCTTCCCTGTTGCTGCATCAAAGACTTGGATCTCCCTCTCAAACTGAACTGTGGGTATTCCTAAAGCCCTGTCCTGGAATAGTTCAAGACGGCGACTCACTACTGCCGCCTCCAGGGCAATCAGGGACAGGCAATAAATGCTCAATGTTGTTTCCATCCCATTAATGTACAAGAAAACAAATCCTCTCTTTTTATTTGTCAAACTAGAGATCCCCAATCCATCAGTGCCAACTTAAATCCCATACCCCCATTGTTTCCTTAGCTTACATTCAAGTATCCTGGTTTCAGAGTCAATCCTCTCCATCTTCACAAACAATTGTATCATTTTATGTTTGCTATTCACTAACGGACTCCAGAAAAACAACCTTGTTAATTAATCCATTCTCACTGCACAATAAACAGCCTCTGATCATCTGATCTTTGGCTGATATCTCAATGTGTGAGTTGAAAAACCATCAGATATATAATCCAGGAATTATTCCTCCATGGTGTTACTGGGAGTTCCTTTTATCCAGTCTAGAGTTAGACGAATGTTATCACCCCATCATCACATTCATACACTTACTGCATTGGTCTAACAAGGATACCAGTGCAAAACTATATCCACAGTTATAAAATGGGCGGCACGGTGGCACAGTAGTTAGCACTGCTGCCTCACAGCGCCAGGGACCTGGGTTCAATTCCCGCCTCAGATGACTGACTGTGTGGAGTTTGCACATTCTCCCCGTGTCTGCGTGGGTTTCCTCCGGGTGCTCCAGTTTCCTCCCACAGTCACAAAGATGTGCGGGTCAGGTGAATTGGCCATGCTAAATTGCCTGTAGTGTTAAGTAAGGGGTAAATGTAGGGGTATGGGTGGGTGGCGCTTCGGCGGGTCGGTGTGGACTTGTTGGGCCGAAGGGCCTGCTTTCACACTGTAAGTAATCTAAAAAACAAATAGCTGCCGTTATGGAGAGTGAAGTGCATGTTAACTGCAAGGATGGAAACCTGGACCTCCAGTGGTATTCAATACATTGTAAGGACAGACAAATAGGGAAAGGAGGGGGGACTAGTGTTGTCAGTCAGGGAGGATATTGTTTTAGAAAAACATAACATGACATCTTTTGTGGCATGAATGTGTTGCTAAGGTGAAGAAACTTTAGTGGGACTTGTTTTTAGGCCTGAAACAGTAGCAGTGGTGAAAGAGAAAGAATTAAACAAGAGGATAAACACATAGGCAATAGGAGGGCAGAAACTCTCACTTCTCGTCAGGAATTTAATTCTTTTGAACATGTTTGGAACAGGGTTCTAGTGAGGTCTGATTATTGCTAAATCAATGACACACACAGTGCTGACTTGGAACCAATCTGTGTTCCTTCCCTGATGCTTGGTCAAAGATCTAGATCTCCCTCTCTTGACAGACTGTGGGTATTCCTAAAGGATCCTGGAATGTAAGTCATCCTAACAATGAAGGGTATGAGGTTTTAGTTGTCACTGACTGATTGGAGGTCATACTAAAATCGTATGATCCCCAATAGTTCAAGATGGTGACTCACTACTGCCCACTCAAGGGCAATCAGGGAGGGGCAATAAATGCTGAATAGTGCTCACATCTCATTAGTGTAAAAGAAAACAAATCCTCTCTTTTTTATTTGTGAAATCAGAGGTATTTATCAAGACGGCGAAGTGTGGATGTGAACGTATTGAGGCACGCATCAGCAACATTTGTAAATCCAGAGGAGAATGAAAACCAAGATGATGCAGAAGAGAGCTCTGCACAACCCTCAGCCGCTCAGGTAATTATTAACTTCCTTCGCAGCAATAATTCAACATTGATAACAGTTACCAATGAGGAACATCACTAAAACCTGTTTGAGGTTGATGGGTCAGGGTGTGTGTGCAGTAATTTTGGACATGTGCAGCACAATGCAGTTTATTCATAACCCCACCAACATCATCTCAGAATTTTATTTTCTTCCAGTTTTGTTTAAATTAAACAGGGTGCTCTTGAGTTACTGCCCCAGATCACTAATCAACATTTTACTGTTGATTATAGTTTGAGGCAGCAGATCGAAAGACCTGGACTACTCAAGATACTTGGACCAGGACATGGGGAGGGATAGAGGTGTTGAAGTGTTCTCTGTGCAGTCAGTCACATACACGATGTGTAACAGTAATGTGCAGACTGAAACACCAGGTCCTTTGTAAAGGGGTGGGCTAGCTAGATGAACCTTTGAATGTGGAGCATGTCCTTGTGGGATATGCCGACAACAGGAATCCTGTCATTTGTTTCTGAGAGTTTTCTGTATTCCCTGCAAGTTTAATGTGATAATTATTATTCCCCTGATTGATCCATTCTGTTGTTCTTTTTCATTGAATTCCAAACTGCTTTGAGTCCTCAGGTTTGCTGATTTTTCTGCCGATCTTCTATATCTCCTCTTCCAATCTAAAAGTCTCCATGATTGTGTTGTTTTTCTAATGCCCAGTTAAGTCACATTGCCTGCTTTATACTTGTGCTAGGTTCGTATGAGTAGTCATTGTAATTCATGCGTATGATCTGTCAATATTCACAATAGCCTATCCACTGCCAACTCTTTTGGTATGGTTTCCCAATCCATCATTGCCAATTCCAATCTCAGAACCTCATAGTTCCTTTCAGTTACATTTCAGAACTCACATTTCAAAGTCAATACCTTTACACTCCATCTTAATAAACAATTCGACCATTTCATAACAGCTCTTCTCTGACAGACTGTATGAAACAACACTTAATTAATACACTCTCATTGCACAACAAACATTCTAGGATCACCTGACCTCTGACGGGTTTCTCAATGCATGAGTCTAAAAAGCATCAGATTTTTAATGGAGGAATTCCTCCTCCACAGTGTTATTGCCAGTTTGGGCTGTCCAATCTCGAATTAGGTTAACACTGTCCATGATCACATGCACCCAGTGCAAATCAAGATCCACAGTTATGATATAGTTGCAATGACAGAGACATGGCAGCAGATTAAACAAGGATGGAAGTAGAAATGTCAGCAGCAGTCAAGATAATGGAAGGACAGACGAATAATGAAAGGTCAGATAACATTGTCATCGAGGGAGGATATTGGCTTGTCAAATCATAATATGGAAATTTTGGGGGAGTGAGTGAAATGTCGAGGGGCAGAAGCATTGCTGGCATTTGTATATAGACCACAAACAGTAGAAGTCGTGCCAGGGAAAGCATTAAAAAAAAGATGGAAGACAAATTCATTGAAACGGCAGTAATTCTCACTTCAGCAACTCAGCTCATTTAAACATGTTTGAAACAAGGTTCTCGTGAGGTCTGGTTCTTGTTGAACAAAACATTCTATACTAAGTTGAAACCATACTATACTAAGTTAGTGGGCGGCACGGTGGCACAGTGGTTAGCACTGCTGCCTCACAGCGCCTGAAGACCCGGGTTCAATTCCCGACTCAGGCGACTGACTGTGTGGAGTTTGCACGTTCTCCCCGTGTCTGCGTGGGTTTCCTCCGGGTGCTCCGGTTTCCTCCCACAGTCCAAAGATGTGCGGGTCAGGTGAATTGGCCATGCTAAATTGCCCGTAGTGTTAGGTAAGGGGTAATGTAGGGGTATGGGTGGGTTTCGCTTCGGCGGGTCAGTGTGGACTTGTTGGGCCGAAGGGCCTGTTTCCACACTGTAAGTCTAATCTAAAAAAAGTCTAATCTAATCTAATCAATCTGTATCCCTTCCCTATTGCTGCATCATAAATCTAGATCTCCCTCTCTAACTGAGCTGGGGGTATTCCTAAAGGAGAGAGTGAGGACTGCAGATGCTGGAGATCAGAGCTGAAAAATGTGTTGCTGGAAAAGCGCAGCAGGTCAGGCAGCATCCAAGGGGCAGGAGAATCAATGTTTCGGGCATGACCTCTTCTTTCCTGAAGAAGGGCTCATGCCGGAAATGTCGATGTTCCTGCTCCTTGGATGTATTCCTGAAGGATCCTGGAATGTAAGTCAACCTAACAATGAAGGGTATGAGGTTTCAGTTGTCACTGACGGATTGGAGATCATACTAAAATCGTACGATCCCCAATAGTTCAAGATGGTGACTCACGACTGTCCTCTCAACGGCAATCAGGGAGAGGCAATAAATGCGGAATAGTGCTCATATCTCATTAGTGTAAAAGAAAACAAATCCTCTCTTTTTTATTTGTGAAATCAGAGATATTTATCAAGACGGCGAAGTGTGGATGTGAACGCATTGAGGCACCCATCAGCAACATTTGTAAATCCAGAGGGGGATGGAAACCAAGATGATGTAGAAGAGAGCTCCGCACAAACCTCAGCAGCTCAGGTAATTATTGACTTCCCAAACTGGGATCGCACATCAATAATTCAACATTGAATAGAGTTACCAATGGGAATATCAGTAAAACCTGTTTGAATTGTTGGGTCAGGGTGTGTGAGCAGTGATTTTGTACATGCACACCGTGGTGCAGTTTATTCATAACCCCATCAGCATCATTCCAGAGTTTTATTTTCCTTTGGGTTTGTTTAAATTAAGTAGAGTGGTCTTGACTTACCGCCTCAGATCACTGTGGTGTCTCTGTGCAGTCCCTGTCACACATATACAATGTGTAACAGTGTAATGTGTGGGCTGTGCAGTCTGAAACGCCAAGCACTCTCATGGTTGGTAAAGGGGTGGGCTACATGAATGAACCTTTGATTACGGAGCCTGTCGGGGTGAACGGAGAGACAGTAGGAATCCATTCATCTGTTTTTGAAAGTTTTCTATGTTCCCTGCAAGATTATTGTCCCCCCATTCATCCATTCTTTTGGACTATTTTGCTCCATCCCAAACTGCTCCTCGTCTGAGGTTGAGCCTTGCTAGTTTTTCTGCTGATCATTTATATCTCCTCTTTCAAACTAAAGATCCTTTAACTTTTTTTTGTAATGCATAGTAAAGTCACGTCATCCGTTTTATATATGTACTAAAATAGTATCAATAATTATTGAAATTCATGTAAACAATGCTTCATTAATATCCATTATCTAACCACTGCCATCTATTTCAATAAGATCCCCAATCCATCAGTGCCAACTTAAATCCCATACCCCCATTGTTTCCTTGGCTTACATTCCAGGATCCTGGTTTCAGAGTCAATGTCTTCCTCTCCATCTTCTTAATCTATTCAGCCATTTTACGTTTGCTCTTTGCAAACGGACTCTCAGAAACAGATCTGTTAATTAATCCATTCTCAAAACTCAATAAAAATTCTAGGATCATCCGATCGTTGATTGGTTTCTCAATGAATGAGTCTAAAAAGCATCAGACTGTAAATCCAGGAGTTCCTCCTCTACAGTGTTACTGCCAGTTTGGGCTGTCCAATCTCTAGTTAGGTTAATGCTACCCATGATTACATTCTTGCAATTATTGCATGTGTCTAACAATGCAGCCAATGCCAAAAGATATCCATGATTCTGGTATAGTTGCAATTACGGAGATATGGCTGCAGGTTAAACAAAGATGGAAATGGAAATATCAACGGTTTTCAAAATTGTGTAATGACAGACACGTATGGTAAGGAAGTGAGGTAACATTGTTATTAAAGGAGGATGTTGGCTTGGAAAATCATAATTTGGAATTTTTGGGGAGTGAGTGAATTGTTGACGGGCAGAAACATTGATGGGACTTGTATATAGACTCCCAAACAGTCCGGTTCCAAGTCAGCACAGAGTGTTTTGTTTAATAATAACCAATGTGTGTTCCTTCCCTGTTGCTGCAACAAAGACTTGGATCTCCCTCTCAAACTGAACTGTGGGTATTCCTAAAGTCCTGTCCTGGAATAGTTCAAGACGGCGACTCACTACTGCCGCCTCCAGGGCAATCAGGGACAGGCAATAAATGCTCAATGTTGTTTCCATCCCATTAATGTACAAGAAAACAAATCCTCTCTTTTTATTCATCAAACTAGAGGTTCCCAATCCATCTGTACTAACTTGAATCCCATACCCCCATTGTTTCCTTAGCTTACATTCCAGGATCCTGGTTTCAGAGTCAATGTCTTCCTCTCCATCTTCACAAACAATTGTATCATTTTATGTTTGCTATTCGCTAATGGACTCCAGAAAAACAACCTTGTTAATTAATCCATTCTCACTGCACAATAAACAGCCTCTGATCATCTGATCTTTGGCTGATATCTCAATGTGTGAGTTGAAAAACCATCAGATATTTCATCCAGGAATTATTCCTCCATGGTGTTACTGGGAGTTACTTTTATCCAGTCTAGAGTTAGACAAATGTTATCACCCCATCATCACATCCATGCACTTACTGCATTGGTCTAACAAGGATACCAGTGCAAAACTATATCCACAATTATAAAATAGTTGCCATTATGGAGAGTGAAGTGCATGTTAACTGAAAGAATGGAAACCTGACCCTCCAGTGGTATTCAATATATTGTAAGGACAGACAAATAGGGAAAGGAGGGGAGTGTAGTGTTGTCAGTCAGGGAGGATATTGTTTTAGAAAAACATAACATGACATTTTTCGTGGCGTGAATGTGTTACTAAGGTGCAGAAACTTTAGTGGGACTTGTATATAGGCCTGAAACAGTAGCCGCGGTGAACGAGAAAGAAGTAAACAAGAGGATTAAACACAAGGATAATATGAGGGCCGAAACTCTCACTTCTCTTCAGGAATTTAATTCTTTTGAACATGTTTGGAACAGGGTTCTAGTGAGGTCTGATTATTTCTAAATAAATGACACACACAGTGCTGACTTGGAACCAATCTGTGTTCCTTCCCTGATGCGTGGTCAAAGATCTAGATCTCCCTCTCTTGACAGACTGTGGGTATTCCTAAAGGATCCTGGAATGTAAGTCATCCTAACAATGAAGGGTATGAGGTTTTAGTTGTCACTGACTGATTGGAGATCATACTAAAATCATATGATCCCTAATAGTTCAAGATGGTGACTCACTACTGCACTTTCTAGGGCAACCAGGGAGGGTCAATAAATGCTGAATCGTGCTCATATCTCATTAGTGTAAAAGAAAACAAATCCTCTTTTTTTTATTTGTGAAATCAGAGGTATTTATCAAGACGGCGAAGTGTGGATGTGAACGTATTGAGGCATGCATCAGCAACATTTGTAAATCCAGAGGAGAATGAAAACCAAGATGATGCAGAAGAGAGCTCCGCACAACCCTCAGCCGCTCAGGTAATTATTAACTTCCTTCACAGCAATAATTCAACATTGATAACAGTTACCAATGAGGAACATCACTAAAACCTGTTTGAGGTTGATGGGTCAGGGTGTGTGTGCAGTAATTTTGTACATGTGCAGCACAATGCAGCTTATTCATAACCCCACCAACATCATCTCAGAATTTTATTTTCTTCCGGTTTTGTTTAAATTAAACAGGGTGTTCTTGAGTTACTGCCCCAGATCACTAATCAACATTTTACTGTTGGTTATAGTTTGAGGCAGCAGATCGAAAGACCTGGACTACTCAAGATACTTGGACCAGGACATGGGGAGGGATAGAGGTGTTGAAGTGTTCTCTGTGCAGTCAGTCACATACACGATGTGTAACAGTAATGTGCAGACTGAAACACCAGGTCCTTTGTAAAGGGGTGGGCTAGCTGGATGAACCTTTGAATATGGAGCAAGTCCTTGTGGGATATGCCGACAACAGGAATCCTGTCATTTGTTTCTGAGAGTTTTCTGCTTTCCCTGCAAGTTTAATGTGATAATTATTATTCCCTGATTGATCCATTCTGTTGTTCTTTTTCATTGAATTCCAAACTGCTTTGAGTCCTCAGGTTTGCTGATTTTTCTGCCGATCTTCTATATCTCCTCTTCCAATCTAAAAGTCTCCATGATTGTGTTGTTTTTCTAATGGCCAGTTATGTCACATTGCCTGCTTTATACTTGTGCTAGGTTCGTGTGAGCAGTCATTGTAATTCATGCGTATGATCTGTCAGTATTAACCATAGCCTATCCACTACCAACTCTTTTGGTATGGTTTCCCAATCCATCATTGCCAATTCCAATCTCAGAACCTCATAGTTCCTTTCAGTTACATTTCAGAACCCACATTTCAAAGTCAATACCTTTACACTCCATCTTAATAAACAATTCGACCATTTCATAACAGCTCTTCTCTGACAGACTGTATGAAACAACACTTAATTAATACATTCTCATTGCACAACAAACATTCTAGGATCACCTGACCTCTGACTGGTTTCTCAATGCATGAGTCTAAAAAGCATCAGATTTTTAATGGAGGAATTCCTCCTCCACAGTGTTATTGCCAGTTTGGGCTGTCCAATCTCGAATTAGGTTAACACTGTCCATGATCACATGCACCCAGTGCAAATCAAGATCCACAGTTATGATATAGTTGCAATGACAGAGACATGGCAGCAGATTAAACAAGGATGGAAATAGAAATGTCAGCAGCAGTCAAGATAATGGAAGGACAGAAGAATAAGGAAAGGTCAGATAACATTGTCATCGAGGGAGGATATTGGCTTGTCAAATCATAATATGGAAATTTTGGGGGAGTGAGTGAAATGTCGAGGGGCAGAAGCATTGCTGGCATTCGTATATAGACCGCAAACAGTAGAAGTGGTGCCAGGGAAAGCATTAAAAAAAAGATTGAAGACACGTGCCTCGAAAGGGCAGTAATTCTCACTTCAGCAACTCAGCTCTTTTAAACATGTTTGAAACAAGGTTCTCGTGAGGTCTGGTTATTGTTGAACAAAACATTCTATACTAAGTTGAAACCAATCTGTATCCCTTCCCTATTGCTGCATCATAAATCTAGATCTCCCTCTCTAACTGAGCTGGGCGTATTCCTAAAGGAGAGAGTGAGGACTGCAGATGCTGGAGATCAGAGCTGAAAAATGTGTTGCTGGAAAAGCGCAGCAGGTCAGGCAGCATCCAAGGGGCAGGAGAATCAATGTTTCGGGCATGACCTCTTCTTTCCTGAAGAAGGGCTCATGCCGGAAATGTCGATGTTCCTGCTCCTTGGATGTATTCCTGAAGGATCCTGGAATGTAAGTCAACCTAACAATGAAGGGTATGAGGTTTCAGTTGTCACTGACGGATTGGAGATCATACTAAAATCGTACGATCCCCAATAGTTCAAGATGGTGACTCACAACTGTCCTCTCAACGGCAATCAGGGAGAGGCAATAAATGCGGAATAGTGCTCATATCTCATTAGTGTAAAAGAAAACAAATCCTCTCTTTTTTATTTGTGAAATCAGAGGTATTTATCAAGACGGCGAAGTGTGGATGTGAACACATTGAGGCACCCATCAGCAACATATGTAAATCCAGAGGAGGATGGAAACCAAGATGATGCAGAAGAGAGCTCCGCACAAACCTCAGCAGCTCAGGTAATTATTAACTTCCCAAACTGGGATCGCACATCAATAATTCAACATTGAATAGAGTTACCAATGGGAATATCAGTAAAACCTGTTTGAATTGATGGGTCAGGGTGTGTGAGCAGTGATTTTGTACATGCACACCGTGGTGCAGTTTATTCATAACCCCATCAGCATCATTCCAGAGTTTTATTTTCCTTTGGGTTTGTTTAAATTAAGTAGAGTGGTCTTGACTTACCGCCTCAGATCACTGTGGTGTCTCTGTGCAGTCCCTGTCACACATATACAACGTGTAACAGTGTAATGTGTGGGCTGTGCAGTCTGAAACGCCAAGCACTCTCATGGTTGGTAAAGGGGTGGGCTAGATGAATGAACCTTTGATTATGGAGCCTGTCGGGGTGAACGGAGAGACAGTAGGAATCCATTCATCTGTTTTTGAGAGTTTTCTGTGTTCCCTGCAAGATTATTGTCCCCCCATTCATCCATTCTTTTGGACTATTTTGCTACATCCCAAACTGCTCCTCATCTGAGGTCGCGACTTTGCGAGATTTTTCTGCTGATCATTTATATCTCCTCTTTCAACCAAAAGATGCTTTAACTTTTTTTTGTAATGCATGATAAAGGCACATCATCTGTTTTATATTTGTACTAAAATAGTATCAATAATTATTGAAATTCATGTGAACAATGCTTCATTATTAACCATTACCTAACCACTGCCACCTATTTCAGTACGATCCCCAATCCATCAGTGCCAACTTAAATCCTGTACCCTCATTGTTGGCTTACGTTCCAGGATCCTGGTTTCAGAGTCAATGTCTTCCTCTCCATCGTCACAAACAATTGTGTCATTTTATGTTTGCTATTCGCTAACGGACTCCAGAAAAACAACCTTGTTAATTAATCCATTCTCACTGCACAATAAATAGCCTCTGATCATCTGATCTCTGGTTGATATCTCAATGTGTGAGTCGACAAACCATCAGATATATAATCCAGGAAATATTCCTCCTTCGTGTTGTTGGTAGTTCCTTTTATCCAGTCTAGAGTTAGACGAATGTTGTCACCGCATCATCACATCCGTACACTTACTGCTTATCAGTCAGGGAGGATATTGTTTTAGAAAAACATAATATGACATTTTTTGTGGCGTGAATGTGTTACTAAGGTGCAGAAACTTTAGTGGGACTTATATATAGGCCTGAAACAGTAGCAGCGGTGAACGAGAAAGAATTAAACAAGAGGATTAAACACTTAGGCAATATGAGGGCCGAAACTCTCACTTCTTTTCAGGAATCTAGCTCTTTTGAACATATTTTGAACAGGGTACTAGTGAGGTCTGATTATTGCTGAGAAAATGACACACACAGTGCTGACTTGGAACCAATCTGCGTTCCTTCCCTGATGCTTGGTCAAAGATCTCGATCTCCCTCTCTTGACAGACTGTGAGTATTGCTGAAGCCCTGCGCAGCAGCAGATCAAGATGATGGCTCACTACTGCCCTCTCAAGGGCAACAAATGCTGAATAGTGTTCACATCCCACCAACGTAGAAGACAACAAATTCTCTCTTTTTATTTGTCAAATCAGAGATATTTATCAAGACGACGAAGTGTGGATGTGAACTCATCAGCAACATTCGTAAATCCAGAGGGGGATGGAAACCAAGATGATGCAGAAGAGAGCTCCTCACAACCCTCAGCAGCTCAGGTAATTATTAACTTCCCAAACTGGGGTCACACATCAATAATTCAACATTGAATAGAGTTACCAATGGGAATATCAGTAAATCCTGTTTGAGTTGATGGGTCAGGGTGTGTGTGCAGCACAATGCAGTTTATTCATCATTTCTTCAACGTCAATTGAAAGTTTTGTTTTCTTTTGGTTTTGTTCCACTTAAACAGGGTTTTCTTGAGTTACTGCCTCAGATCACTCTTGGCATTTTATTGTCAATTGTAGTTAGAAGCAGCAGATCAAAAGACCTTAATTTTTGTCGATACTTGGAACAGGGCATGGGGTGGGAGAGAGAGTTTGAGATGTGCTCTGTTCTGTCTTTCATGTACACAGTGTGTAACAGTGTAATGTGTGGGCTGTGCAGACTGTAACACCAAGCGCTTCATGGTCTGTAAAAGGGTGGGCTAGATAGATGAACCTTTGAATACGGAGCCTGTCAGACTGCATGGTGGAGATAACAGGAATCCACTAATACGTTTCTCAGAGTTTTCTATGTTCCCTGCAAGTTTTTAGTCATAATCATTATTCCCCCTATTAATGCATTCTGTTGCACTTTTTACTGATTTCTAAACTGCTCCTCGCCCTCAGGCTTGCTGATTTTTAGCTGATCTTCTATATCCCCTCTTCCAATCAAAAACATCCATAATTGTTTATTTTCTAACGCATGGTTAAGCCACATTATTCTCTTTATATTTTTGCTAAGTCAGTGTGAGGAATTGTTGTAATTCATGCATACAATCCATCATTGTTAACAGTAGCCTTTCCACTGCCAACACTTTTGGTAAGGTTTCCCAATCCATCATTGCCAACTCAGATCCCCAAATCTCATAGTTCCTTTTAGTTACATTTATCAACCGACATTTCAAGGTCAATATCTTCACTCTCCATCTTAACAAACAATTCTGTCATTTTATGTTTGCTCTTCGCAAATGGACTTGCAGAAACAAAGCTGTTAACTAATCCATTCTCAAAACACAATAAAAATTCTAGGATCATCTGATCTCTGATTGGTTTCTCAATGAATGAGTCGAAAAAGCATCAGACTGTAAATCCAGGACTTCCTCCTCCACAGTGTTATTGCCAGTTTGGGCTGTCCAATCTCGAGTTAGGTTAATGTTACCCATGATTACATTCTTGCAATTATTGCATGTGTCTAACAATGCAGCCAATGCCAAAAGATATCCATGGTTCTGGTATAGTTGCAATTATGGAGATATGGCTGCAGGTTAAACAAAGATGGAAATGTCAACGGTATTCACGATAATGGATTGACAGACACATAGGGAAAGGAGGTGAGGTAACATTGGCATTAAGGGAGGATATTGGCTTGGGAAAATCATAACATGGAATTTTTGGGGAGTGAGTGAAATGTTGAGGGGCAGAAACATTGATGGGACTTGTATGTAGTCTCCCAAACAGCCTGGTTCCAAGTCAGCACAGAGTGTTTTGTTTAATAAAAACCAATGTGTGTTCCTTCCCTGTTGCTGCATCAAAGACTTGGATCTCTCTCTCAAACTGAACTGTGGGTATTCCTAAAGTCCTGCCCTGGAATAGTTCAAAATGGTGACTCACTACTGCCCTCTCCAGGGCAATCAGGGAGAGGCAATAAATGCTCAGTGTTGTTTCCATCCCATGAATGTACAAGAAAACAATTTATTTTATTTTATTTATCAAACTAGAGATATTTATCAAGACGGCGAAGTGTGGATGTGAACACATTGAGCTCCTCATCAGCAGCATTTGTAAATCCAGAGGGGGATGGAAACCAAGATGATGCAGAAGAGAGCTCCACACAAACCTCAGCAGCTCAGGTAATTATTAACTTCCCAAACTGGGATCGCACATCAATAATTCAACACTGAATAGAGTTACCAATGGGAATATCATTAAAACCTGTTTGAGGTTGTTGGGTCAGGATGTGTGTGCAGCAAAATGCAGTTTATTCATAATTTCTTCAACATCATTTCAGAGTTTTATTTTCTTTTGGTTTTGTTCCACTTAAACAGGATGTTCTTGAATTACTGCCTCAGATCACTCTTGGCATTTTATTGTCAATTATAGTTAGAAGCAGCTAATCAAAACACATTAATTCTTAACAATACATTGAACAGGGCAAGGTGTGGGAGAGAGGGTTTGAGATGTGCTCTGTTCAGTCTTTCATGGATACAATGTGTAACAGTGTAATGTGTGGGAAGTGCAGACTGAAACACCAAGCCCTCTCATGGTCTGTAAAAGAGTGGGCAAGATAGATGAACCTTTGAATACAGAGCCTGTCAGAGTGCATGGTGGAGACAACAAGAATTCTTTATAAGTTTCTCAGAGTTTTCTATGTTCCCTGCAAGTTTTTAGTTATAATTATTATTCCCCCAGCTCATGCATTCTGTTGTGATTTTGCTGATTTCTAAACTGCTCCTAGTCTTCAGGCTTGCTGATTTTTATGGGTGTAATGTGTAATGTGTGGGCTGTGCAGACTGAAAAGCCAACCACTCTCATGATCTGTAAAGGGGTGGACTAGATGGATGAAGCTTTGAACATGGAGCCTGTTGGGGTGATCGGTGAGACAGTAGGAATCCCTTCATCTGTTTTTGAGAGTTTTCTATGGTCCTTGCAAGATTATTGTCTCCCCATTCATCCATTCTTTTGGACTATTTTGCTCCATCCCAAACTGCTCCTCGTCTGAGGTCGAGGATTGCTAGTTTTTCTGCTGATCATTTATATCTCCTCTTTCAACCAAAAGATCTGTTAACTTTTTTTTGTAATGCACGGTAAAGTCACATCATCTGTTTTATATTTGTACTAAAATAGTATCAATAATTATTGAAATTCATGTAAACAATGCTTCATTATTAACCATTACCTAACCATTGCCACCTATTTCAGTAAGATCCCCAATCCATCAGTGCCAAATTAAATCCCATACCCACATTGTTTCCTTGGCTTACATTCCAGGATCCTGGTTTCAGAGACAACATCTTCCTCTCCATCTTCATAAACAATTGTATCATTTTATGTTTGCTATTTGCTAACGTACTCCAGAAAAACAACCTTGTTAATTAATCCATTCTCACTGCACAATAAACATCCTCTGATCATCTGATCTCTGGTTAATATCTCAATGTGTGAGTCAACAAACCATCAGACATCTAATCCAGGAATTATTCCTCCAGTAGTTCCTTTTATCCAGTCTAGAGTTAGGCTAATGTTGTCACCCCATCATCACATCCGTACACTTATTGCATGTGTCTAACAAGGATACCAGTGCAAAACTATATCCACAGTTATAAAATAGTTGCCATTATGGAGAGTGAAGTGCATGTTAACTGCAAGGAGGGAAACCTGAATCTCCAGTGGTATTCAATATATTGTAAGGACAGACAAATAGGGAAAGGAGGGGAGTGTAGTGTTGTCAGTCAGGGAGGATATTGTTTTAGAAAAACATAACATGACATTTTTTGTGGCGTGAATGTGTTACTAAGGTGCAGAAACTTTAGTGGGACTTGTATATAGGCCTGAAACAGTAGCCGCGGTGAACGAGAAAGAAGTAAACAAGAGGATTAAACACAAAGGTATTATGAGGGCCGAAACTCTCTCTTCTCGTCAGGAATCTAGCACTTTTCAACATATTTGGAACAGAGTACAAGTGAGGAATGATTATTGCTAAATAAATGACACACATAGTGCTGACTTGGAACCAATCTGTGTTCCTTCCCTGATGCTTGGTCAAAGGTCTGGATCTTCCTCCCTTGACGGACTGTGGGTATTCCTAAAGCTCTGTCCTGGAATAGTTCAAGATGGTGACTCATTACTGCCCTCTCCAGGGCAATCAGGGACAGGCAATAAATGCTCAATGTGGTTTCCATCCCATTATTGTGCAAGAAAACAAATCCTCTCTTTTTATTTATCAAACTAGAGATATTTATCAAGACGACGAAGTGTGGATGTGAACACATTGAGCCCCTCATCAGCTGCATTTGTAAATCCAGAGGAGGATGGAAACCAAGATGATGCAGAAGAGAGCTCCGCACAAACCTCAGCAGCTCAGGTAATTATTAACTTCCCAAACTGGGATCACACATCAATAATTCAACATTGAATAGAGTTACCAATGGGACTATCAGTAAAACCTGTTTGAGGTTGTTGGGTCAGGGTGTGTGTGCAGCAAAATGCAGTTTATTCATAATTTCTTCTACATCATTTCAGAGTTTTATTTTCTTTTGGTTTTGTTTCATTTAATCAGGGTGTTCTTGAGTTACTGCCTCAGATCCCTCTTGACGTTTTATTATCAATTATTATTCGGTGTCACGATTGATCAGTGGTTAGCACTGCTGCCTCACAGCACCAGAGTCCCACGTTTGATTTCATCCAAGGGTGGCTGTCTATGTGGAGTTTGCACATTATTTCTGGGTCTGCATGGGTTTCCTCCGGTTACTCCGATTTCCTCCCACAATCCAAAGATGTGCAGGGCAGGTGAATTGGCCATGCTAAATTATTCATAGTGTAAGGTGCATTATTCAGAGGTAAATGGGTCTGGGTGGGTTATTCTTTGGAGGGTTGGTGTGGACTTGTTGGGCTGAAGGGCCTGTTTCCACACTATAGGGAATCTAATCTATAGTTAGAGGCAGCAGATCGAAAGACCTAGATTTTTGTCAATATTTGGAACAGGACATGCGGTGGGAGAGGGGGTGGTCTGAGATGTGCTCTGTTCAGTCTTTCATGTATACAATGTGTGACAGTGTAATGTGTGGGATGTGCAGACTGTAACACCAAGCCTTTCATGGTCTGTAAAAGGGTGGGCTAGATAGGTGAACCTTTGAATACAGAGCCTTTGAATAGTTGCCATTATGGAGAGTGAAGTGCATGTTAACTGCAAGGAGGGAAACCTGAACCTCCAGTGGTATTCAATATATTGTAAGGACAGACAAATAGGGAAAGGAGGGGAGTGTAGTGTTGTCAGTCAGGGAGGATATTGTTTTAGAAAAACATAACATGACATTTTTTGTGGCGTGAATGTGTTACTAAGGTGCAGAAACTTTAGTGGGACTTGTATATAGGCCTGAAACAGTAGCCGCGGTGAACAAGAAAGAAGTAAACAAGAGGATTAAACACAAAGGTATTATGAGGGCCGAAACTCTCTCTTCTCGTCAGGAATCTAGCACTTTTCAACATATTTGGAACAGAGTACAAGTGAGGAATGATTATTGCTCAATAAATGACACACACAGTGCTGACTTGGAACCAATCTGTGTTCCTTCCCTGATGCTTGGTCAAAGGTCTGGATCTTCTTCCCTTGACGGACTGTGGGTATTCCTAAAGCCCTGTCCTGGAACAGTTCAAGATAGTGACTCATTACTGCCGCCTCCAGGGCAATCAGGGACAGGCAATAAATGCTCAGTGTTGTTTCCATCCCATTATTGTGCAAGAAAACAAATCCTCTCTCTTTATTTATCAAACTAGAGATATTTATCAAGACGACGAAGTGTGGATGTGAACACATTGAGCCCCTCATCAGCTGCATTTGTAAATCCAGAGGAGGATGGAAACCAAGATGATGCAGAAGAGAGCTCCGCACAAACCTCAGCAGCTCAGGTAATTATTAACTTCCCAAACTGGGATCACACATCAATAATTCAACATTGAATAGAGTTACCAATGGGACTATCAGTAAAACCTGTTTGAGGTTGTTGGGTCAGGGTGTGTGTGCAGCACAATGCAGTTTATTCATAATTTCTTCACCGTCATTTCAGAGTTTTATTTTCTTTTGGTTTTGTTTCATTTAAACAGGGTGTTCTTGAGTTACTGCCTCAGATCCCTCTTGACGTTTTATTATCAATTATTATTCGGTGTCACGATTAATCAGTGGTGAGCACTGCTGCCTCACAGCACCAGAGCCCCACGTTTGATCACAGCCGAGGGTGGCTGTCTATGTGGAGTTTGCACATTATTTCTGGGTCTGCATGGGTTTCCTCCGGTTACTCCGATTTCCTCCCACAATCCAAAGATGTGCAGGGCAGGTGAATTGGCCATGCTAAATTATTCATAGTGTTAGGTGCATTATTCAGAGGTAAATGGGTCTGGGTGGGTTATTCTTTGGAGGGTTGGTGTGGACTTGTTGGGCTGAAGGGCCTGTTTCCACACTATAGGGAATCTAATCTATAGTTAGAGGCAGCAGATCGAAAGACCTAGATTTTTGTCAATATTTGGAACAGGACATGCGGTGGGAGAGGGGGTGGTCTGAGATGTGCTCTGTTCAGTCTTTCATGTATACAATGTGTGACAGTGTAATGTGTGGGATGTGCAGACTGTAACACCAAGCCTTTCATGGTCTGTAAAAGGGTGGGCTAGATAGATGAGCCTTTGAATACAGAGCCTGTCAGAGTGCATGGTGGAGACAACAAGAATTCTCTTATAAGTTTCTCAGAGGTTTCTATGTTCCCTGCAATGTTGCAGTCATAATTATTATTCCACCAACTAATGCATTCGGTTGTGATTTTGCTGATTTCTAAACTGCTCCTAGTCTTCAGGCTTGCTGATTTTTAGCTGATCTTCCAATCACAAGCCTCCATCATTATGTTGTGATTCTAATGTATGGTTAAGCCACATTGCCTGCTTTATGTTTTTGCTAAGTCAGTGTGAGGGACCATTGTAATTCATGCATGCAATCCGCCAATGTTAACAGTAGCCTTTCCACTGCCAACTCTTTTGGTACGATTCACCAATCCATCATTGCCAACTCAGATCCCCAAATCTCATAGTTACTTATAGTTACATTTCACGACCCACATTTCAAAGTTAATATCTTCACTCTCCATCTTAATAAACCATTCAGCCATTTTACGTTTGCTCTTTGCAAACGGACTCTCACAAACAAATCTGTTAACTAATCCATTCTCAGAACACAATAAAAATCTAGGATCATCTGATCTCTGATTGGTTTCTCAATGAATCAGTCGAAAAAGCATCAGACTGTAAATCCAGGAGTTCCTCCTCCACAGTGTTATTGCCAGTTTGGGCTGTCCGATCTTGAGTTAGGTTAATGTTACCCATGATCACATTCTTGCAATTATTGCATGTGTCTAACAATGCAGCCAATGCCAAAAGGTATCCACGGTTCTGGTGTAGTTGTAATTACGGAGATATGGCTGCAGGTTAAACAAGGATGGAAATGGAAATGTCAACGGTCTTCAAGATTATACAATGACAGACACATAGGGAAAGGAAGTGAGGTAACATTGTTCATAAAGGAGGATGTTGGCTTGGAAAATCATAATATGGAATATTTGGGGAGTGAGTGGAATGTTGAGGAGCAGAAACATTGATGGGACTTGTATATAGACTCCCAAACAGTCTGGTTCCAAGTCAGCACAGAGTGTTTTGTTTAATAATAACCAATGTGTGTTCCTTCCCTGTTGCTGCATCAAAGACTTGGATCTCCCTCTCAAACTGAACTGTGGGTATTCCTGAAGCCCTGTCCTGGAATAGTTCAAGATGGTGACTCACTACTGCCCTCTCCAGGGCAATCAGGGAGAGGCAAATAAATGCTCAGTGTTGTTTCCATCCCATGAATGTACAAGAAAACAAATCCTCTCTTTTTATTTATCAAACTAGAGATATTTATCAAGACGGCGAAGTGTGGATGTGAACACATTGAGCCCCTCATCAGCAGCGTTTGTAAATCCAGAGGAGGATGGAAACCAAGATGATGCAGAAGAGAGCTCCGCACAAACCTCAGCAGCTCAGGTAATTATTAACTTCCCAAACTGGGATCACACATTAATAATTCAACATTGAATAGAGTTACCAATGGGAATATCAGTAAAACCTGTTTGAGGTTGTTGAGTCAGAGTGTGTATGCAGCAAAATGCCGTTTATTCATAATTTCTTCAACGTCAGTTCAGAGTTTTATTTTCTTTTGGTTTTGTTTCATTTAAACAGGGTGTTCTTGACTGACTGCCTCAGATCCCTCTTTACGTTTTATTATCAATTATTATTAAGTGTCACGATTGATCAGTGGTTAGCACTGCTGCCTCACAGCACCAGAATCCCACATTTGATTCCAGCCTAGAGTGGCTGTCTATGTGGAGTTTGCACATTCTTTCTGGGTCTGCATGGGTTTCCTCTGGTTACTCCGGTTTCCTCTCACAATCCAAAGATGTGCAGGGCAGGTGAATTGGCCATGCTAAATTATTCATAGTGTTCGGTGCATTATTCAGAGGTAAATGGGTCTGGGTGGGTTATTCTTTGGAGGGTTGGTGTGGACTTGTTGGGCTGAAGGGCCTGTTTCCACACTATAGGGAATCTAATCTATAGTTAGAGGCAGCAGATCGAAAGACCTAGATTTTTGTCAATATTTGGAACAGGACATGCGGTGGGAGAGGGGGTGGTCTGAGATGTGCTCTGTTCAGTCTTTCATGTATACAATGTGTGACAGTGTAATGTGTGGGATGTGCAGACTGTAACACCAAGCCTTTCATGGTCTGTAAAAGGGTGGGCTAGATAGATGAGCCTTTGAATACAGAGCCTGTCAGAGTGCATGGTGGAGACAACAAGAATTCTCTTATAAGTTTCTCAGAGTTTTCTATGTTCCCTGCAATGTTTCAGTCATAATTATTATTCCACCAACTAATGCATTCGGTTGTGATTTTGCTGATTTCTAAACTGCTCCTAGTCTTCAGGCTTGCTGATTTTTAGCTGATCTTCCAATCACAAGTCTCCATCATTATGTTGTGATTCTAATGTATGGTTAAGCCACATTGCCTGCTTTATGTTTTTGCTAAGTCAGTGTGAGGGACCATTGTAATTCATGCATGCAATTCGTCAATGTTAACAGTAGCCTTTCCACTGCCAACACTTTTGGTACGATTCACCAATCCATCATTGCCAACTCAGATCCCCAAATCTCATAGTTACTTATAGTTACATTTCACGACCCACATTTCAAAGTTAATATCTTCACTCTCCATCTTAATAAACCATTCAGCCATTTTACGTTTGCTCTTTGCAAACGGACTCTCACAAACAAATCTGTTAACTGATCCATTCTCAGAACACAATAAAAATCTAGGATCATCTGTTCTCTGATTGGTTTCTCAATGAATCAGTCGAAAAAGCATCAGACTGTAAATCCAGGAGTTCCTCCTCCACAGTGTTATTGCCAGTTTGGGCTGTCCGATCTTGAGTTAGGTTAATGTTACCCATGATCACATTCTTGCAATTATTGCATGTGTCTAACAATGCAGCCAATGCCAAAAGGTATCCACGGTTCTGGTGTAGTTGTAATTACGGAGATATGGCTGCAGGTTAAACAAGGATGGAAATGGAAATGTCAACGGTCTTCAAGATTATATAATGACAGACACATAGGGAAAGGAAGTGAGGTAACATTGTTCATAAAGGAGGATGTTGGCTTGGAAAATCATAATATGGAATATTTGGGGAGTGAGTGGAATGTTGAGGAGCAGAAACATTGATGGGACTTGTATATAGACTTCCAAACAGTCTGGTTCCAAGTCAGCACAGAGTGTTTTGTTTAATAATAACCAATGTGTGTTCCTTCCCTGTTGCTGCATCAAAGACTTGGATCTCCCTCTCAAACTGAACTGTGGGTATTCCTGAAGCCCTGTCCTGGAATAGTTCAAGATGGTGACTCACTACTGCCCTCTCCAGGGCAATCAGGGAGAGGCAAATAAATGCTCAGTGTTGTTTCCATCCCATGAATGTACAAGAAAACAAATCCTCTCTTTTTATTTATCAAACTAGAGATATTTATCAAGACGGCGAAGTGTGGATGTGAACACATTGAGCCCCTCATCAGCAGCGTTTGTAAATCCAGAGGAGGATGGAAACCAAGATGATGCAGAAGAGAGCTCCGCACAAACCTCAGCAGCTCAGGTAATTATTAACTTCCCAAACTGGGATCACACATTAATAATTCAACATTGAATAGAGTTACCAATGGGAATATCAGTAAAACCTGTTTGAGGTTGTTGAGTCAGAGTGTGTATGCAGCAAAATGCCGTTTATTCATAATTTCTTCAACGTCAGTTCAGAGTTTTATTTTCTTTTGGTTTTGTTTCATTTAAACAGGGTGTTCTTGACTTACTGCCTCAGATCCCTCTTTACGTTTTGTTATCAATTATTATTAAGTGTCACGATTGATCAGTGGTTAGCACTGCTGCCTCACAGCGCCAGAATACCACGTTTGATTCCAGCCTAGAGTGGCTGTCTATGTGGAGTTTGCACATTCTTTCTGGGTCTGCATGGGTTTCCTCTGGTTACTCCGGTTTCCTCTCACAATCCAAAGATGTGCAGGGCAGGTGAATTGGACATGCTAAATTATTCATAGTGTTAGGTGCGTTAGTCAGCGGGAAATGGGTCTGGGTGGGTTATTCTTTGGAGTGTTGGTGTGGACTTGTTGGGCTGAAGGGCCTGTTTCCACACTGTAGGGAACCTAATCTATAGTTAGAGGCAGCAAATCGAAAGACCTAGATTTTTGTCAATATTTGGAACAGGGCATTGGATGGGAGAAGGGATTGTCTGAGATGTGCTCTGTTCAGTCTTTCATGCATACAATGTGTAACAATGTAATGTGTGGGTTGTGCAGATTGAAACACAAGCCTTTCATGGTCTGTAAAAGGGTGGGCTCGATAGATGAACCTTTGAATACAGAGCCTGTCAGAGTGCATGGTGGAGACAACAAGAATTCTCTTATAAGTTTCTCAGAGTTTCCTATGTTCCCTGCAATGTTTCAGTCATAATTATTATTCCACCAATTAATGCATTCTGTTCTGATTTTGCTGATTTCTAAACTGTTCCTAGTCTTCAGGCTTGCTGATTTTTAGAGGATCTTCCAATCAAAAGTCTCCATCATTGTGTTATGTTTCTAATGCATGGTTAAGCCACATTGCCCGATTTATATTTTTGCTAAATCAATGTGAGGAACCATTGTAATTCATGCATGCAATCCGTCAATGTTAACAGTAGCCTTTCTACTGCCAACACTTTTGGTACGATTTCCCAAACCATCATTGCCGACTCAGATCCCCAAATCACATAGTTACTTATAGTTACATTTCAGGACCCACATTTCAAAGTTAATATCTTCACTCTCCATCTTAATAAACAATTCAGCCATTTTGCATTTTCTCTTTGCAAACGGACTCTCTGAAACCAATCAGTTAACTGATCCGTTTTCAGAACACAATAAAAATTCTAGGATCATCTGTTCTCTGATTGGTTTCTCGATGAATGAGTCGAAAAAGCATCAGACTGTAAACCCAGGAGTTCCTCCTCCACAGTGTTATTGCCAGTTTGGGCTGTCCAATCTTGAGTTAGGTTAATGTTACCCATGATCACATTCTTGCAATTATTGCATGTGTCTAACAATGCAGCCTATGTCAAAAGATATCCATGGTTCTGGTATAGTTGCAATTACGGAGATATGGGTGCAGGTTAAACAAAGATGGAAATGTCAACGGTATTCAAGATAATGGATTGACAGACAAGTACGGAAATGAGATGAGGTAACATTGGCATTAAGGGAGGATATTGGCTTAGAAAATCATAACACAGAATTTTTGGGGAGTGAGTGAAATGTTGAGGAGCAGAAACATTGATGGGACTTGTATGTAGACTCCCAAACAGTCTGGTTCCAAGTCAGCACAGTATTTTGTTTCATAATAACCAATGTGTGTTCCTTCCCTGTTGCTGCAACAAAGACTTGTATCTCCCTCTCAAACTGAACTGTGGGTATTCCTAAAGCCCTGTCATGGAAATGTTCAAGATGGTGACTCACTACTGTCCCTCCGGGGCAATCAGGGAGAGGCAATAAATGCTCAATGTTGTTTACATCCCATTAATGTACAAGAAAACAAATCCTCTCTTTTTATTTATCAAACTAGAGATATTTATCAAGACGGCGAAGTGTGGATGTGAACACATTGATCCCCTCATCAGCAGCATTTGTAAATCCAGAGGGGGATGAAAACCAAGATGATGCAGAAGAGAGCTCCGCACAAACCTCAGCAGCTCAGGTAATTATTAACTTCCCAAACTGGGATCGCACATCAATAATTCAACATTGAAAATAGTTACCAATGGGAATATCAGTAAAGCCTGTTTGAAGTTGTTGGGTCAGGGTGTGTGTGTAGCACAATGGAATTTATTCATAATTTCCTCAACGTCATTTCAGAGTTTTATTTTCTTTTGCTTTGTTTCATTTAAACAGGGTGTTCTTGAGTTCCTGCCTCAGATCACTAAATGGTATTTATTATCAATTATAGTTAGAGGCAGCAGATCGAATGACTTGGATTGTTGTCAATATTTGGAGCAGGTGGGAGAAAGGATTTGACATGTGCTCTGTTCAGTCTTTCATGTATATAATGTGTCACAGTGTAATGAATGGGCTGTGCAGAGTGAAACACCAACCACTTCATGGTCTGTAAACGCGTTGGCTAGATGGATGAACCTTTGAATACAGAGCCTGTCAAAGTGCATGCTGGAGACAACAGGAATCCTCTAATAAGTTTCTCGGAGTTTTCTTTGTTCGCTGCAAGTTTTGAATCATAATTATTATTCCCCCTGCTACTGCATTCTGTTGTGGTTTTGGCTGATCTCGAAACTGCTCCAAGTCCTCCTGCTTGCTGATTTTTAACTGAGCTTCTCCATCTCCTCTTCCAATCGAAAACCTCCCAACTTGTTTATTTTCTATTGCGTGGTTAAGCCACATTGCTTGCTTTATGTTTGTGCTAAGTCAGTGTGAGGAATCATTGTAATTCATGTATACAATCCGTCAATGTTAACAGTAGCCTATCCACTGCCAACTCTTTTGGTAAGATTTCCCAATCCATCATTGCCAACTCAGATCCCCAAACCTCATAGTTCCCTTTTATGACCCACATTTCAAAGTCAATATCTTCACTCTCCATCTTAATGAACAATTCTATCATTTTATGTTAACTTTTCTCTAACAGACTCCAGGAAACAACGCTGTTAATTAATCCATCCTCATGGCACCACAAACATTTTAGGATCACCTGATCTCTGATTGGTTTCTCAATGAATGAGTCTAAAAAGCATCAGATTTTTAATCCAGAAACTCCTCCTCCACATATTTTATTGCCAGTTGGGGAGTCCAATCCAGAGGTCAGTTAATGCTCCCCATATCAGATTCTTGTAATTATTGCATGTGTCTAACAATGCAGCCATTGCCAAACAATATCCAGGATTATGGGATAGTTGCAGTTATGGAGCTGTGGCTGTAGGTTAAACAGAGATGGAACAGGAAATGTCAGCGGTATTCAAGATTCTGGAAGGACAGACAAATAGGGAAAGGAGGTGAGGAAGCATTATCATTAAGGGAGGATATTGGCTTGGAAAATCATAACATGGAATTTCTTTGGAACGAGTGAAATGTCGAGGGGCAGAAACATTGATGGGATTTGTATATAGACTTCTAAACAGTAACAGTGGTGTAAGGGACAGCATTGAACAAGTGATTGAAGACACCTGCAATGAGAGGGCAATAACTCTCACTTCACTTCAGGAACTCAGCTCATTTAAACATGTTTGGAACGAGGCTCTCGTGAGGTCTGGTTATTGTTGAATTAAACACTTTGTGTTGACTTGGGGCCAATCAGTGTTCCCTCCCTGTATCTGGGTCGAAGATCTGGATCTCCCTTTCTAACTGAACTGTCGGTATTCTAATAGGCCTGCCCTGCAGCAGTTCAAGATGGCGACTTACTGCTGCCCTCTGTAGGGCAACCAGGGAGGGTCAATAAATGCTGAATGGTACTCACATCCCATTAGTGCGTTAGAAAACAAACCCTCTCTTTATATTTCTCAAATCAGAGATATTTATCAAGAAGACGAAGTGTGGACGTGAGCTCATTGAGATCATCGTTGGCAGCGTTTTTAATTCCACAGGAGGATGGAAACCAAAATGGATTAGCTGAGGGGTCCTCACAATCTGCAGCAGCTCAGGTAATTACTAACATCCCAAAATGGGATCTCGATATTAACCATAGCCTAGCCACTGCCAAGTCTTTTTGTCCGGTTCCCTCATGTGTCAGTGCCAAATTAGACCTCATAACCTCTTGGCTACATTTCAGCTTGAGGCTTTATATATTTACATATGGGATTTACATATTAATGAATTGAAACCTGCAACTCATTCTAAGTGATTAAGACTTAACAGCTACCTGGGTTGTTCAATACATTGCATCAGTTGAATGACAATTCGATCTTTTACTATGAATTCTGTGTCCTATGATGCAGCTCCACACGCTAAGCAACAAAGAAGCAGCGCTCTGAAAGCTTGTCCTTTCAAATAAACCATGTTGGACTATAACCTGGTGTTGTGTGATTTTTCACTTTGTCCACCCCAGTCCAACACCAGCGCCTCCACCTCAAGGATATTCAAGATTATGGAAGGGCAGACAAATAGGGAATGGAGGTGAGGCAGCATTGTCAGTAAAGGAGGCCATTGGCTTGAGAAATCATAAGATGGAATTTTTGGGGGATTAAGTGAATGAAATTCCAAGGGGAGAAAACGTTTATGGGCGGCACGGTGACACAGTGGTTAGCACTGCTGCCTCACAGTGCCAAAGACCTGGGTTCAATTCCCGCCTCAGGCGACTGACTGAGTGGAATTTGCACATTCTCCCCGTGTCTGCGTGGGTTTCCTCCAAGTGCACCGATTTCCTCCCACATGCTAAATTGCTTGTAGTGTTAGGTGAAGGTGTAAATGTGAATGGATCTGGGTGGGTTGCATTTCAGCTGATCTGTGTGGAGTTGTTGGGCTGAAGGGCCTGTTTCCACACTGTAAGTAATCTAATCTATATAGGCCCCAAACAGTGGCAGTGGTAAGAGAAAGCATTAAGCAAGAGATTAAAGACACAGGCATTAAGAAGACTGTAACTCTTGCTTCATGACTGGAATTCAACGCTTTTGAACAGGTTTGGAACAAGGTTCTAGTGCGGTCTGGTTACTGCTGAATAAATGCCACACACTGTGCTGACTTGGACAACTAATCTGTGTTCCATCTGTGTTGCTGGGTCAAAGATCTGGATTTCCCACCCTAACGGAACTGTGGGTATTCCTTCAGCACTGCCCTGCAGCAGTTCAGGATGGTGGCTCACTACTGCCCTCTCAAGGGTAATCAGGAAGGGGCAATAAATGCTCAATGGTGCTCACGTCCTGTAGTGATTGGAACCAGGTGGACCTTGTTGACTACAAGGTCCTTGATTGGGGTTTTACCTAACACCAGTCAGTAAACCCCTGGCTGGCCTAAATAACCATGAGAAGGGATTTTAAGGTTTGACCTCATTTCTTGAAAGCTGATTGAGTGGTGGGGTTTGGAGCCTGGCTTTGCTGCTCCTCTCCCTTGTAAAATTGCTGTTTCTCTGTATACAGTTGTTAATGTTAACTGTTTTATAAACTGTATTGTTTAATAAAATAAAAGGAAATAACCACCGAGAACTACTGCTGTTTGGCAGTAGTGTGGCAGTTTTTCGGAGATTGGAATCCCCTTAGCCCAGGCGACTTAGAGAAATGACCACTAGAATCCCCTCAGGTTAGGTGACTGAATCCAAGCTGGCTGTCCACAGCCAGTTACTGCTGTGAGGAAGAAGACTGCTGCCATTTTGTTTTGTTTCTTCTTTTGGATGATGTGAATTGCTGCTGTTGTTGCTATGCTCCTGCCTGGGTCTACCCAGTTCTGCTGTAGCATCCTGGGCCTAATTGCTCTGTCCCAGCAGCCTGGGCCTACCCAATTCTGCCCTAGCAGCCTGGGCCTACCCAATTCTGTCCTAGCAGCCTGGGCCTACCCAGTTCTGCCGTAGCAGCCTGGGCCTACCCAATTCTGTCCTAGCAGCCTGGGCCTACCCAGTTCTGCCGTAGCAGCCTGGGCCTACCCAATTCTGCCGTAGCAGCCTGGGCCTACCCAATTCTGTCCTAGCAGCTTGGGCCTACCCAGTTCTGCTGTAGCAGCCTCGGCCTCCCCAGATCCATTTTTTTAAAAAATAACCACGAGAATCTCCTCAGTTCAGGCAACAGACTCTGAGCTGGATGGCCACAGTCAGTGTGCTGTGCACAAGTCAATAAAGGCTGACTTGATGATGGGACATTGGCCTCTGCAATTATTTCATTGAAAATGGGAGAATACAGTACGTGCCTGAAGAGCATTAATTTTCAACAGTCACATTAGAGTTGGGATAAACTTTTCTGGTATCATACCTTTATTTGGGAAGCTTGACTGATTTGATCCTGCTGTCCAAGACTAGTCCGAGTATGTGGAAAGAATGCAATATTTTTTCCAGACAAATGACATCGGGGCAGATGAAAAACAACGAGTAATCCTTCAGACTGCTTGCGGACCTGCAGCATTTTCAGTCGTATAGGGCTCAACTTTCCCAGAGGCAGCAGATACTAAAATCTTCCAAGAATTGACAGAGTTGATCAAGGAATATTATGATCCCAAACCTCCTCAAATTTTGAGATGCGGTCGGTGTTACTCGGCCGTTAGAGAACTGAGGGAATCCGTATCAGGATTTTTAACGAGGTTGAGATGACTGGCAGAGGCATGTGAATTTGGGTTAACTCTGGATGAGATGCTAAGAGACTGTTTGGGATGTGGGATTAATGAGAAGTGCCTACTAGCTGAAACCCAACTGGACATCAATCAGGCACTGCAGCTGGCATTGTCATTACAAAATGCAGTAAGTGGAGCACAGGGGCTGCAGGGCATCCCACTGGAAGTGAGGTCTGATTATTGCTAAATAAATGACACACACAGTGCTGACTTGGAACCAATCTGAGTTCCTTCCCTGATGCTTGCTCAAAGATCTGGATCTCCCTCTCTTGACGGACTGTGGGTATTCCTGAAGCCCTGCCCTGCAGCAGATCAAGATGGTGGCTCACTACTGCCCTCTGAAGGACAACCTCAGAAGGGCTGAATACTGTTATCCCACTAATGTCGAAGAAAACAAATTCTCTCTCCTTATTTGTCAAATCAGAGATATTTATCAAGACGACGCAGTGTGGGTGTGAACTCATCAGCAACATTCGTAAATCCAGAGGAGGATGAAAACCAAGATGATGCAGAAGAGAGCTCTGCACAAACCTCCGCCGCTCAGGTAATTATTAACTTCCTTCACAGCAATAATGCAACATTGATAAGAGTTACCAATGAGGGACATCACTAAAACCTGTTAGAGGTTGATGGGTCAGGGTGTGTGTGCAGTGATTTTGTACATGTGCACCATGGTGCAATTTATTCATAACCCCACCAACATCATTTCAGAATTTTATTTTCTTCCGGTTTTGTTTAAATTAAACAGGGTGTTCTTGAGTTACTGCCCCGGATCACTAATCAGCATTTTACTGTTGATTATAGTTTGAGGCAGCAGATCGAAAGACCTGGACTACTCAAGATACTTGGACCAGGACATGGGGAGGGATAGAGGTGTTGAAGTGTTCTCTGTGCAGTCAGTCACATACACGATGTGTAACAGTAATGTGCAGACTGAAACACCAGGTCCTTTGTAAAGGGGTGGGCGAGCTGGATGAACCTTTGAATGTGGAGCATGTCCTTGTGGGAGATGCCGACAACAGGAATCCTGTCATTTGTTTCTGAGAGTTTTCTGTATTCCCTGCAAGTTTAATGTGATAATTATTATTCCCCTGATTGATCCATTCTGTTGTTCTTTTTCATTGAATTCCAAACTGCTTTGAGTCCTCAGGTTTGCTGATTTTTCTGCCGATCTTCTATATCTCCTCTTCCAATCTAAAAGTCTCCATGATTGTGTTGTTTTTCTAATGCCCAGTTAAGTCACATTGCCTGCTTTATACTTATGCTAGGTTCGTGTGAGCAATCATTGTAATTCATGCATACAATCGTCAATATTAACCATAGCCTATCCACTGCCAACTCTTTTGGTATGGTTTCCCAATCCATCATTGCCAATTCCAATCTCAGAACCTCATAGTTCCTTTCAGTTACATTTCAGAACTCACATTTCAAAGTCAATACCTTTACACCCCATCTTAATAAACAATTCGACCATTTCATAACAGCTCTTCTCTGACAGACTGTATGAAACAACACTTAATTAATACATTCTCATTGCACAAAAAACATTCTAGGAACACCTGACCTCTGGCTGAGTCTAAAAAGCATCAGATTTTTAATGGAGGAATTCCTCCTCCACAGTGTTGTTGCCAGTTTGGGCTGTCCAATCTCGAATTAGGTTAACGGTGTCCATGATCACATGCACCCAGTGCAAATCAAGATCCACAGTCATGATATAGTTGCAATGACAGAGACATGGCAGCAGATTAAACAAGGTTGGAAGTAGAAATGTTGGCAGTAGTCAAGATAATGGAAGGACAGACGAATAAGGAAAGGTCAGATAACATTCTCATCGAGGGAGGATATTGGCTTGTCAAATCATAATATGGAAATTTTGGGGGAGTGAGGGAAATGTCGAGGGGCAGAAGCATTACTGGCATTTGTATATAGACCGCAAACAGTAGAAGTGATGCAAGGGAAAGCATTAAAAAAAAGATTGAAGACACGTGCCTCGAAAGGGCAGTAATTCTCACTTCAGCAACTCAGCTCATTTAAACATGTTTGAAACAAGGTTCTCGTGAGGTCTGGTTCTTGTTGAACAAAACATTCTATACTAAGTTGAAACCAATCTGTATCCCTTCCCTATTGCTGCATCATAAATCTAGATCTCCCTCTCTAACTGACCTGTGGTTATTCCTAAAGGAGAGAGTGAGGACTGCAGATGCTGGAGATCAGAGCTGAAAAATGTGTTGCTGGAAAAGTGCAGCAGGTCAGGCAGCATCCAAGGAGCAGGAGAATCAATGTTTCGGGCATGAGCCCTTCTTTCCTGAAGAAGGGCTGATGCCGGAAATGTCGATGTTCCTGCTCCTTGGATGTATTCCTGAAGGATCCTGGAATGAAAGTCAACCTAACAATGAAGGGTATGAGGTTTTAGTTGTCACTGACGGATTGGAGATCATACTAAAATCGTACGATCCCCAATAGTTCAAGATGGTGACTCACAACTGTCCTCTCAACGGCAATCAGGGAGGGGCAATAAATGCGGAATAGTGCTCATATCTCATTAGTGCAAAAGAAAACAAATCCTCTCTTTTTTATTTGTGAAATCAGAGGTATTTATCAAGACGGCGAAGTGTGGATGTGAACACATTGAGGCACGCATCAGCAACATTTGTAAATCCAGAGGAGGATGGAAACCAAGATGATGCAGAAGAGAGCTCCGCACAAACCTCAGCAGCTCAGGTAATTATTAACTTCCCAAACTGGGATCACACATCAATAATTCAACATTGAATAGAGTTACCAATGGGAATATCAGTAAAACCTGTTTGAGGTTGATGGGTCAGGGGGTGTGAGCAGTGATTTTGTACATGCACACCGTGGTGCAGTTTATTCATAACCCCATCAGCATCATTCCAGAGTTTTATTTTCCTTTGGGTTTGTTTAATTTAAGTAGAGTGGTCTTGACTTACCGCCTCAGATCACTGTGGTGTCTCTGTGCAGTCCCTGTCACACATATACAATGTGTAACAGTGTAATGTGTGGGCTGTGCAGTCTGAAACGCCAAGCACTCTCATGGTTGGTAAAGGGGTGGGCTAGATGAATGAACCTTTGATTATGGAGCCTGTTGGGGTGAACGGAGAGACAGTAGGAATCCATTCATCTGTTTTTGAGAGTTTTCTATGTTCCCTGCAAGATTATTGTCCCCCCATTCATCCATTCTTTTGGACTATTTTGCTCCATCCCAAACTGCTCCTCGTCTGAGGTCGCGACTTTGCGAGATTTTTCTGCTGATCATTTATATCTCCTCTTTCAACCAAAAGATCTTTTAACTTTTTTTTGCAATGCATGATAAAGCTACATCATCGGTTTTATATTTGTACTAAAATAATATCAATAATTATTGAAATTCATGTAAACAATGCTTCATTATTAACCATTACCTAACCACTGCCACCTATTTCAGTACGATCCCCAATCCATCAGTGCCAACTGAAATCCCATACCCTCACTGTTTCCTTGGCTTACATTCCAGGATCCTGGTTTCAGAGTCAATGTCTTCCTCTCCATCTTCACAAACAATTGTATCATTTTATGTTTGCTATTCGCTAACGGACTCCAGAAAAACAACCTTGTTAATTAATCCATTCTCACTGCACAATAAACAGCCTCTGATCATCTGATCTCTGGTTGATATCTCAATGTGTGAGTCGACAAACCATCAGATATATAATCCAGGAATTATTCCTCCATGGTGTTACTGGGAGTTCCTTTTATCCAGTCTAGAGTTAGACGAATGTTGCCACCGCATCATCACATCCGTACACTTACTGCTTATCAGTCAGGGAGGATATTGTTTTAGAAAAACATAATATGACATTTTTTGTGACGTGAATGTGTTACTAAGGTGCAGAAACTTTAGTGGGACTTATATATAGGCCTGAGACAGTAGCAGCGGTGAACGAGAAAGAATTAAACAAGAGGATTAAACACTTCGGCAATATGAGTGCCGAAACTCTCACTTCTCTTCAGGAATCTAGCTCTTTTGAACATATTTTGAACAGGGTACTAGTGAGGTCTGATTATTGCTGAGAAAATGACACACACAGTGCTGACTTGGAACCAATCTGTGTTCCTTCCTTGATGCTTGGTCAAAGATCCAGATCTCCCTCTCTTGACAGACTGTGAGTATTGCTGAAGCCCTGCCCAGCAGCAGATCAAGATGATGGCTCACTACTGCCCTCTCAAGGGCAACAAATGCTGAATAGTGTTCACATCCCACCAACGTAGAAGACAACAAATTCTCTCTTTTTATTTGTCAAATCAGAGATATTTATCAAGACGACGCAGTGTGGATGTGAACTCATCAGCAACATTCGTAAATCCAGAGGGGGATGGAAACCAAGATGATGCAGAAGAGAGCTCCTCACAACCCTCAGCAGCTCAGGTAATTATTAACTTCCCAAACTGGGATCGCACATCAATAATTCAACATTGAATAGAGTTACCAATGGGAATATCAGTAAAATCTGTTTGAGTTGATGGGTCAGGGTGTGTGTGCAGCACAATGCAGTTTATTCATCATTTCTTCAACGTCAATTGAAAGTTTTGTTTTCTTTTGGTTTTGTTCCACTTAAACAGGGTTTTCTTGAGTTACTGCCTCAGATCACTCTTGGCATTTTATTGTCAATTATAGTTAGAAGCAGCAGATCAAAAGACCTTAATTTTTGTCGATACTTGGAACAGGGCATGGGATGGGAGAGAGAGTTTGAGAAGTGCTCTGTTCAGTCTTTCATGTACACAGTGTGTAACAGTGTAATGTGTGGGCTGTGCAGACTGTAACACCAAGCGCTTCATGGTCTGTAAAAGGGTGGGCTAGATGGATGAACCTTTGAATACGGAGCCTGTCAGAGTGCATGGTGGAGATAAAAGGAATCCACGAAAACGTTTCTTAGAGTTTTCTATGTTCCCTGCAAGTTTTTAGTCATAATCATTATTCCCCCTATTAATGCATTCTGTTGCGCTTTTTACTGATTTCTAAACTGCTCCTCGCCCTCAGGCTTGCTGATTTTTAGCTGATCTTCTATATCCCCTCTTCCAATCAAAAACATCCATAATTGTTTATCTTTTAACGCATGGTTAAGCCACATTATTCTCTTTATATTTTTGCTAAGTCAGTGTGAGGAATTGTTGTAATTCATGCATACAATCCATCATTGTTAACAGTAGCCTATCCACTGCCAACTCTTTTGGTAAGGTTTCCCAATCCATCATTGCCAACTCAGATCCCCAAATCTCATAGTTCCTTTTAGTTACATTTCTCAACCGACATTTCAAGGTCAATACCTTCACTCTCCACCTTAATAATCAATTCTGTCATTTTATGTTTGCTCTTCGCAAATGGACTTGCGGAAACAAAGCTGTTAATTAATCCATTCTCAAAACACAATAAAAATTCTAGGATCATCTGATCTCTGATTGGTTTCTCAATGAATGAGTCGAAAAAGCATCAGACTGTAAATCCAGGAGTTCCTCCTCCACAGTGTTATTGCCAGTTTGGGCCGTCCAATCTCGAGTTAGGTTAATGTTACCCATGATCACATTCTTGCAATTATTGCATGTGTCTAACAATGCAGCCAATGGCAAAGGATATCCATGGTTCTGGTATAGTTACAATTACGGAGATATGGCTGCAGGTTAAACAAAGATGGAAATGTCAATGGTATTCAAGATAATGGATTGACAGACACAGAGGGAAAGGAGGTGAGGTAACATTGGCATTAAGGGAGGATATTGGCTTGGGAAAATCATAACATGGAATTTTTGGGGAGTGAGTGAAATGTTGAGGGGCAGAAACATTGATGGGACTTGTATGTAGTCTCCCAAACAGTCCGGTTCCAAGTCAGCACAGAGTGTTTTGTTTAATAATAACCAATGTGTGTTCCTTCCCTGTTGCTGCATCAAAGACTTGGATCTCCCTCTCAAACTGAACTGTGGGTATTCCTAAAGTCCTGTCCTGGAGTAGTTCAAAATGGTGACTCACTACTGCCCTCTCCAGGGCAATCAGGGAGAGGCAATAAATGCTCAGTGTTGTTTACATCCCATTAATGTACAAGAAAACAATTTATTTTATTTTATTTATCAAACTAGAGATATTTATCAAGACGGCGAAGTGTGGATGTGAACACATTGAGCCCCTCATCAGCAGCATTTGTAAATCCAGAGGGGGATGGAAACCAAGATGGTGCCGAAGAGAGCTCCGCACAAACCTCAGCAGCTCAGGTAATTATTAACTTCCCAAACTGGGATCGCACATCAATAATTCAACACTGAATAGAGTTACCAATGGGAATATCATTAAAACCTGTTTGAGGTTGTTGGGTCAGGGTTTGTGTGTGCAACAAAATGCAGTTTATTCATAATTTCTTCAACATCATTTCAGAGTTTTATTTTCTTTTGGTTTTGTTCCACTTAAACAGGATGTTCTTGAGTTACTGCCTCAGATCACTCTTGGCATTTTATTGTCAATTATAGTTAGAAGCAGCAGATCAAAACACCTTAATTCTTGTCAATACATTGAACAGGGCAAGGTGTGGGAAAGAGGGTTTGAGATGTGCTCTGTTCAGTCTTTCATGTATACAATGTATAACAGTGTAATATGTGGGAAGTACAGACTGAAACACCAAGCCCTCTCATGGTCTGTAAAAGTGTGGGCAAGATAGATGAACCTTTGAATACAGAGCCTGTCAGAGTGCATGGTGGAGACAACAAGAATTCTTTCTAAGTTTCTCAGAGTTTTCTATGTTCCCTGCAAGTTTTTAGTCATAATTATTATTCCCCCAACTAATGCATTCTGTTGTGATTTTGCTGATTTCTAAACTGCTCCTAGTCTTCAGGCTTGCTGATTTTTATGGGTGTAATGTGTAATGTGTGGGCTGTGCAGACTGAAAAGCCAACCACTCTCATGATCTGTAAAGGGGTGGACTAGATGGATGAAGCTTTGAACATGGAGCCTGTTGGGGTGATCGGTGAGACTGTAGGAATCCCTTCATCTGTTTTTGAGAGTTTTCTATGGTCCCTGCAAGATTATTGTCCCCCCATTCATCCATTCTTTTGGACTATTTTGCTCCATCCCAAACTGCTTCTCGTCTGAGGTCGAGGATTGCTAGTTTTTCTGCTGATTATTTATATCTCCTCTTTCAACCAAAAGATCTTTTAACTTTTTTTTGTAATGCATGATAAAGTCACATCATCTGTTTTATATTTGTCCTAAAATAGTATCAATAATTATTGAAATTCATGTAAACAATGCTTCATTATTAACCATTACCTAACCATTGTCACCTATTTCAGTACGATCCCCAATCCATCAGTGCCAACTTAAATCCCATACCCCCATTGTTTCCTCGGCTTACATTCCAGGATCCTGGTTTCAGAGTCAATGTCTTCCTCTCCATCTTCATAAACAATTGTATCATTTTATGTTTGCTATTTGCTAACGTACTCCAGAAAAACAACCTTGTTAATTAATCCATTCTCACTGCACAATAAACATCCTCTGATCATCTGATCTCTGGTTAATATCTCAATGTGTGAGTCAACAAACCATCAGACATCTAATCCAGGAATTATTCCTCCAGTAGTTCCTTTTATCCAGTCTAGAGTTAGACTAATGTTGTCACCCCATCATCACATCCATACACTTATTGCATGTGTCTAACAAGGATACCAGTGCAAAACTATATCCACAGTTATAAAATAGTTGCCATTATGGAGAGTGAAGTGCATGTTAACTGCAAGGAGGGAAACCTGAACCTCCAGTGGTATTCAATATATTGTAAGGACAGACAAATAGGGAAAGGAGGGGGACTAGTGTTGTCAGTCAGGGAGGATATTGTTTTAGAAAAACATAACATGACATTTTTTGTGGCGTGAATGTGTTACTAAGGTGCAGAAACTTTAGTGGGACTTGTATATAGGCCTGAAACAGTAGCCGCGGTGAACGAGAAAGAAGTAAACAAGAGGATTAAACACAAAGGTATTATGAGGGCCGAAACACTCTCTTCTCGTCAGGAATCTAGCACTTTTCAACATATTTGCAACAGAGTACAAGTGAGGAATGATTATTGCTAAATAAATGACACACATCGTGCTGATTTGGAACCAATCTGTGTTCCTTCCCTGATGCTTGGTCAAAGGTCTGGATCTTCCTCCCTTGACGGACTGTGGGTATTCCTAAAGCTCTGTCCTGGAATAGTTCAAGATAGTGACTCATTACTGCCCTCTCCGGGGCAATCAGGGACAGGCAATAAATGCTCAGTGTTGTTTCCATCCCATTATTGTGCAAGAAAACAAATCCTCTCTCTTTATTTATCAAACTAGAGATATTTATCAAGACGACGAAGTGTGGATGTGAACACACTGAACCCCTCATCAGCAGCATTTGTAAATCCAGAGGAGGATGGAAACCAAGATGATGCAGAAGAGAGCTCCACACAAACCTCAGCAGCTCAGGTAATTATTAACTTCCCAAACTGGGATCACACATCAATAATTCAACATTGAATAGAGTTACCAATGGGACTATCAGTAAAACCTGTTTGAGGTTGTTGGGTCAGGGTGTATGTGTAGCACAATGCAATTTATACATAATTTCTTCAACGTCATTTCAGAGTTTTATTTTCTTTTGGTTTTGTTTCATTTTATCAGGGTGTTCTTGAGTTACTGCCTCAGATCCCTCTTGGTTTTATTATCAATTATTATTCAGTGTCACGATTGATCAGTGGTTAGCACTGCTGCCTCACAGCACCAGAGTCCCACGTTTGATTACAGCCAAGGGTGGCTGTCTATGTGGAGTTTGCACATTCTTTCTGGGTCTGTATGGGTTTCCTCCGGTTACTCCAATTTCCTCCCACAATCCAAAGATGTGCACGGCAGGTGAATTGGCCATGCTAAATTATTCATAGTGTTAGGTGCATTAGTCAGAGGGAAATGGGTCTGGGTGGGTTATTCTTTGGAGGGTTGGTGTGGACTTGTTGGACTGAAGGGCCTGTTTCCACACTATAGGGAATCTAATCTATAGTTAGAGGCAGCAGATCGAAAGACCTAGATTTTTATCAATATTTGGAACAGGGCATGGGGTGGAAGAGGGGGTGGTCTGAGATGTGCTCTGTTCAGTCTTTCATGTATACAATGTGTGACAGTGTAATGTGTGGGATGTGCAGACTGTAACACCAAGCCTTTCATTGTCTGTAAAAGGGTGGGCTAGATAGATGAACCTTTGAATACAGAGCCTGTCAGTGTGCATGGTGGAGACAACAAGAATTCTCTTATAGGTTTCCCTGAGTTTTCTATGTTCCCTGCAATGTTTCAGTCATAATTATTATTCCCCCAACTAATGCATTCGGTTGTGATTTTGCTGATTTCTAAACTGCTCCTAGTCTTCAGGCTTGCTGATTTTTAGCTGATCTTCCAATCACAAGTCTCCATCATTATGTTGTGATTCTAATGTATGGTTAAGCCACATTGCCTGCTTTATGTTTTAGCTAAGTCAGTGTGAGGGACCATTGTAATTCATGCATGCAATCCGTCAATGTTAACAGAACCCTTTCCACTGCCAACTCTTTTGGTACGATTCACCAATCCATCATTGCCAACTCAGATCCCCAAACCTCATAGTTAGAGTTACATTTCACGACCCACATTTCAAAGTTAATATCTTCACTCTCCATCTTAATAAACAATTCAGCCATTTTACGTTTGCTCTTTGCAAACGGACTCTCACAAACAAATCTGTTAAATAATCCATTCTCAGAACACAATAAAAATTTAGGATCATCTGATCTCTGATTGGTTTCTCAATGAATGAGTTGAAAAAGCATCAGACTGTAAATCCAGGAGTTCCTCCTCCACAGTGTTATTGCCAGTTTGGGCTGTCCAATCTCAGGTTAGGTTAATGTTACCCATGATCACTTTCTTGCAATTATTGCATGTGTCTAACAATGCAGCCAATGCCAAAAGGTATCCATGGTTCTGGTATAGTTGCAATTACGGAGATATGGCTGCAGGTTAAATAAAGATGGAAATGGAAATGTCAACGGTCTTCAAGATAATGGATTGACAGACAAGTACGGAAAGGAGGTAAGGTAATATTGGCATTAAGGGAGGATATTGGCTTGGAAAATCATGACATGGAATTTTTGGGGAGTGAGTGAAATGTTGAGGAGCAGAAACATTGATGGGACTTGTATATAGACTCTCAAACAGTCTGGTTCCAAGTCAGCACAGTATTTTGTTTAATAATAACCAATGTGTGTTCCTTCCCTGTTGCTGCATCAAAGACTTGTATCTCCCTCTCAAACTGAACTGTGGGTATTCCTAAAGCCCTGTCCTGGAAATGTTCAAGATGGTGACTCACTACTGTCCCTCCAGGGCAATCAGGGAGAGGCAATAAATGTTCAATGTTGTTTCCATCCCAATAATGTACAAGAAAACAAATCCTCTCTTTTTATTTATCAAACTAGAGATATTTATCAAGACGGCGAAGTGTGGATGTGAACACATTGATCCCCTCATCAGCAGCATTTGTAAATCCAGAGGGGGATGAAAACCAAGATGATGCAGAAGAGAGCACCGCACAAACCTCAGCAGCTCAGGTAATTATTAACTTCCCAAACTGGGATCGCACATCAATAATTCAACATTGAAAAGAGTTACCAATGGGAATATCAGTAAAACCTGTTTGAAGTTGTTGTGTCAGGGTTTGTGTGTAGCACAATGGAATTTATTCATAATTTCCTCAACGTCATTTCAGAGTTTTATTTTCTTTTGCTTTGTTTCATTTAAACAGGGTGTTCTTGAGTTCCTGCCTCAGATCACTAAATGGTATTTATTATCAATTATAGTTAGAGGCAGCAGATCGAATGACTTGGATTGTTGTCAATATTTGGAGCAGGTGGGAGAGAGGATTTGACATGTGCTCTGTTCAGTCTTTCATGTATATAATGTGTCACAGTGTAATGTGTGGCCTGAGCAGACTGAAACACCAACCACTTCATGGTCTGTAAACGCGTTGGCTAGATGGATGAACCTTTGAATACAGAGCCTGTCAAAGTGCATGCTGGAGACAACAGGAATCCTCTAATAAGTTTCTCGGAGTTTTCTTTGTTCGCTGCAAGTTTTGAATCATAATTATTATTCCCCCTGCTACTGCATTCTGTTGTGGTTTTGGCTGATCTCGAAACTGCTCCAAGTCCTCCTGCTTGCTGATTTTTAACTGAGCTTCTCCATCTCCTCTTCCAATCGAAAACCTCCCAACTTGTTTATTTTCCATTGCGTGGTTAAGCCACATTGCTAGCTTTATGTTTGTGCTAAGTCAGTGTGAGGAATCATTGTAATTCATGTGTACAATCCATCAATGTTAACAGTAGCCTATCCACTGCCAACTCTTTTGGTAAGATTTCCCAATCCATCATTGCCAACTCAGATCCCCAAATCTCATAGTTCCCTTTTATGACCCACATTTCAAAGTCAATATCTTCACTCTCCATCTTAATGAACAATTCTATCATTTTCTGTTATCTCTTCTCTAACAGACTCCAGGAAACAACGCTGTTAATTAATCCATCCTCATGGCACCACAAACATTTTAGGATCACCTGATCTCTGATTGGTTTCTCAATGAATGAGTCTAAAAAGCATCAGATTTTTAATCCAGAAACTCCTCCTCCACATATTTTATTGCCAGTTTGGGCAGTCCAATCTAGAGGTCAGTTAATGCTACCCATATCACATTCTTGTAATTATTGCATGTGTCTAACAATGCAGCCAATGCCAAACAATATCCAGGATTATGGGATAGTTGCAGTTCCGGAGCTGTGGCTGTAGGTTAAACAGAGATGGAACAGGAAATGTCAGCGGTATTCAAGATTCTGGAAGGACAGACAAATAGGGAAAGGAGGTGAGGAAGCATTATCATTAAGGGAGGATATTGACTTGGAAAATCATAACATGGAATTTCTTTGGGAACGAGTGAAATGTTGAGGGACAGAAACATTGATGGGATTTGTATATAGACTTCTAAACAATAACAGTGGTGTAAGGGACAGCATTGAACAAGTGATTGAAGACACCTGCAATGAGAAGGCAATAACTCTCACTTCACTTCAGGAACTCAGCTCATTTAAACATGTTTGGAACAAGGCTCTCGTGAGGTCTGGTTATTGTTGAATTAAACACTCTGATCCTTCCAGATCCGCCACAAATTCACCTGCACCTCCACACACATCATCTATTGCATCCACTGCACCCGATCTGGGTGGGTTGCACTTCAGCGGATCTGTGTGGAGTTGTTGGGCTGAAGGGCCTGTTTCCACACTGTAAGTAATCTAATCTATATAGGCCCCAAACAGTGGCAGTGGTAAGAGATAGCATTAAGCAAGAGATTAAAGACACAGGCAATAAGAAGACTGTAACTCTTGCTTCACGACTGGAATTCAACGCTTTTGAACAGGTTTGGAACAAGGCTCTAGTGCGGTCTGGTTACTGCTGAATAAATGCCACACACTGTGCTGACTTGGAACTAATCTGTGTTCCATCTGTGTTGCTGGGTTAAAGATCTGGATTTCTCACTGTAACCGAACTGTGGGTATTCCTTCAGCACTGCCCTGCAGCAGTTCAGGATGGTGGCTCACTACTGCCCTCTCAAGGGTAATCAGGAAGGGGCAATAAATGCTCAATGGTACTCACGTCCTGTAGTGATTGGAACCAGGTGGACCTTGTTGACTACAAGGTCCTTGATTGGGGTTTTACCTTACACCAGTCAGTAAAGCCCTGGCTGGCCTAAATAACCATGAGAAGGGATTTTAAGGTTTGACCTCATTTCCTGAAAGCTGATTGAGTGGTGGGGTTTGGAGCCTGGCTTTGTTGCTCCTCTCCCTTGTAAAATTGCTGTTTCTCTGTATACAGTTGTTAATGTTAACTGTTTTATAAACTGTATTGTTTAATAAAATAAAAGGAAATCACCACTGAGAACTACTGCTGTTTGGCAGTAATGTGGCAGTTTATTAGAAGAAAAAAGTATAACCAGGAGATTGAAATCCCCTGAGCCCAGGTGACTTAGCAAAATAACCACGAGAATCCCCTCAGGTTAGGTGACTGAATCCAAGCTGGCTGCCCACAGCCAGTTACTGCTGTGAGGAAGAAGACTGCTGCCATTTTGTTTTGTTTCTTCTTTTGGATGATGTGAACTGCTGCTGTTGTTGCTATGCTCCTGCCTGGGCCTACCCAGTTCTGCTGTAGCATCCTGGGCCTAACAGCACTGCCCTAGCAGCCTGGGCTGACCCAATTCTGCTGTAGCAGCCTGGGCCTACCCAATTCTGCCCTAGCAGCCTGGGCCTGCCCAGCCCTGTCCTAGCAGCCTGGGACTGCCCTAGCAGCCTGGGCCTGCCCAGCTCTGCCCTAGCAGCCTGGGCCTCCACAATTCTGCCGTAGCAGCCTGTGCCTACCCAATTCTGCTCTAGCAGCCTGTGCCTACCCAATTCTGCTCTAGCAGCCTGAGCCTACCCAGTTCTGCCCTAGGAGCCTGTGCCTACACAATTCTGCCCTCGGAGTCTGGGCCTACACAATTCTGCCCTAGCAGCCTGGGCCTACCCAGGTCTGCTGAAGCAGCCTGGGCCTCTCCAGATCCATTTTTTAAAAATAACCATGAAAATCTTCTCAGTTCAGGCAGCAGACTCCGAGCTGGCTGGCCACAGTCAGTGTGCCTTGCCAAGTCAATAAAGGCTGACTTGATGATGGGATATTGGCCTCTGCAATTATTTCATTGAAAATGGGAGAATACAGTACGTACTTGAAGAGCATTCATTTGCAACAGTCACCTTAGAGTTGGGATAAACTTTTCTGTATCATACCTTTATTTGGGAAGCTTGACTGATTTGATCCTGCTGTCCAAGAATAGTCCGAGTATGTGGAAAGAATGCAATATTTTTTCCAGACAAATGACATCGGGGCAGATGAAAAACAACGAGTAATCCTTCAGACCGCTTGCGGACCTGCAGCATTTTCAGTCGTATAGTGCTTAACTTTCCCAGAGGCAGCAGATACTAACATCTTCCAAGAATTGACAGAGTTGATCCTGATCCCAAACCTCCTCAAATTTTGAGATGCTGTCGGTGTTACTCGACTGTTAGAGAACTGAGGGAATCTGTATCAGGATTTTTAACGAGGTTGAGATGACTGGCAGAGGCATGTGAATTTGGGTTAACTCTGGATGAGATGCTAAGAGACTGTTTGGGATGTGGGATTAATGAGAAGTGCCTACTAGCTGAAGCCCAACTGGACTTCAATCAGGCACTGCAGCTGGCATTGTCATTAGAAAATGCAGAAAGTGGAGCACAGGGGCTGCAGGGCATCCCAGTGGAAGTGGACACCCTCACCTGTCCAACTGAGCTTGGGAAATACCACTTGAGTGTAGACAATCGCAGAACCTCACTCAGGGTATATCCTGAGCAGAGGAACCCTGGGCCAGCCCACAGCAAAACCCCACAACAAAACCAAGCCTCAGGCAAGTGGCTAAAATGTTCTTCAGGATCTGGGACAGGAGGCCATTGTAGGTGCTGCCTGAACGCAGACTCGAGATAGCAAAGGAGTCCTACAAGGCCTGACTTGAGTAGGCTGGTACTCAGGAGAGCACCTGCCCAGGAAAGTCCCCATACATGTGGGTCGGAAAAATTAAATCGCTGAGTGATGTCCAAGTCAGAATGGATTAAAGTTAGTGTTTGATTAAATGGTCACTCAGTTCCCATGTGTGGGAGGTCAATACCTCTGCAGCTCTATCTGTGGTTGCAGAAGTGGTCTTTAATGAGATTTGCTGAGGACTCCAGTCCTTAAGCTTGTGCAATACCTCAGCCAGACTGAGAACAAACACTGAGCAAATGTTGCGGATTAAGGGTTTGACTTTGGTTCTGGTTGCCTGTGAGAAGAATTAATACTGATGGTAGTAAAAGGTTTAGGCCCAGGCCTATTGGGGCAGAATTGATTGAGAAAGATTATCCTGGATTGGCTCAACACTTTTTGATTAGAAAATGGCTGCCTCATAGAAGTCCTCGTGAAATGCCCATGAGTATTTCAGGAAGGGCTTGGGACTATCGAAGAGTCTAAAGCAACCTTACATGTTGACCAGGAAGCAATTCTGAGGTTTTGCAAGGCCCACCTGGTGCCAATTGCCTTGCAGGCAAAAGGACAGACAAAATACAAGGGGCTGAAGAGCGAAGGAATTATCAACCCAGTGCAGTTTGCAGAATGGGCAGCACTGATTGTGAAGCCTGACTGCTCAGTTCACCTTTTGTAGGGATTTTAAGTAAATGGCATTTCACAGCTGGATAAATAAATACCCTATCCCTCACATAGAGGAATTGTACGTAAAGTTGTCAGAGGGGCTGCCTGTTTTGAAGCCGGACATGAACCACGCCTCCCTGCTATTGCGCGGAGTCCCAGAAGTACACTACAATTAATAGCCATCAGGGTTTATACCAATATACAAGACTGCCTTTTGGGAGATCATCAGCCTGTACCCTTTTCCAGCGGACCAAGGATTACTCCAGGTTGCCATTTATCGGGATGATGTACTAATAACAGGGAAGACCCATAAAGAGCATGTGGAGAACTTGGACACGGTGCTTAAACATTTCTTCCAGGTGGGCACACACCTAAGAAGGGAAAACATGTGTGTTCCAGGCACCACAAGTGACCTACCTGGGAGAGACAGTTGACAAATCTGGGTTACACACATTGGAAGAGAAAGTGAGGTCTATCAAAGGAGCCCCAGCTCCCATGTCTATCCCGGAGCTGAGGTCTTTCCTTGGATTGGTGAATTATTATGGAAAATTCCTACATGACCCGGCCTCCATGGTGGCACCCTTACACCTGCTCTTGTAAAAGGGTCAGCCTTGGAAATGGTCAGGGAGCCAAGAAGTAGCCTTTAGGGAAGTGAAAATGCAGCTATTATCATCTGAGGAGTTGGCCCACTACGATCCGAAACAAGAGGTAGTGCTGTCTTGCGATGCACCCCTGTACAGTATCAGGGTGGTGCTGGCTCATCAGTGGCGCAATGGGGAGAAATGCCCGACAGTGTATGCCAGACTTTGGCTGATGCTGAACCTACACATGCCCAGATAGAGAAGGAAGGCCAAACGCAAATATGACCAAAGAGAAAAGGAAGGTTTGGTGGTCACCTTTGATTAGATTAGAGTCCGTACAGTGTGGAAACAGGCCCTTCCACCCAACAAGTCCACATCGACCCTCTGAAGAGTAACCCACTTCCCTCTGACTGATGCACTTAACACTATGGGCAATTTAGCATGGCCAATTCCCCTGGCCTGCACATTTTTGGACTTGGGAGGAAACTGGAGCACCCACGCGGAAACCCATGCCGACAAGGGGAGAATGTGCAAACTCCACACAGACAGTTGCCCAAGTCTGGAATCAAACCTGGGACCCTGGTGTTGTGAGGCAGTAGTGCTCACCACTGTGCCACCCCACAGTGAGGAAAGTTCCACCAGTACCTTTATGGATAAGAATTGGTCATAGTCACAGATCATAAACCCCTCCTTGGGCTACTGAAGGTGGACAACATGATGCTGCTTGTAGCTTTTGCTAGAATTCAGCATTGGGCCCTTATTCTCAGCGCATACAAGTATAAGGTAGAGCACTATTCAGGAAACAAAGTGCCGAATGTGGATTCCTTAAGCCACCTCCCACTGGCCGATACCCCACCAGCAGTTTCTCCCCTGGAAAAATCCATTTTGGCTTTAAATCTCCTGGTCACCCTTCCAGTCACTGCTGACAATATCTGACTGTGGACACAAAATGATCCTGCCCTAGTGAAACTAAAATGGTGGTGGTAACGGGGAAAACAGAAGGGCCATCACAACCTGGATTGAAACCTTTCTGGACCCGGAGAGACCAGATGACTGTAGAGAATGGCATATGACAGTGGGGAGCAAGTGTGATTGTCCTGAGTGAAGATGACTCCACCAGGGTCATCCAGGGGTTTCCAAGATGAAGATTCTCGCAAGAAGCTATGTCTGGTGGACTGGGCTAGATGCCTACATAGCAGTGTTGGTTGGGGCAGTGCACAAATTGCCAACAAGGATAAAAGTTGCCACCAGCAGCGTCCCCATATTCGTGAGAATGGCCAGGTAAACCCTGGACTCAGTTGATGGTGACTGTGCAGGTCCTTCCATGAGCTCAATGTTCCTGATCATTGTGGATGCCCATCCAAAGTGGTTGGACATGCAGACAGTTCGTTCGGCTAACTAGGGGATGACGATTGAGAAACTGCGAGCATCGCTCACGATGCACGGACTCCCAGAAGTATCAGTCACAGACAATGGGACGTCATTTACCAGCAGGGAATTCAAATATTTCTGGAAGTCAGACAGCATTTGGCACATAAGGACAGCTCAATATGATCCATTGTCCAACAGTCTACGGAAAGAGCAGTCCAAACATTGAAGGGAAGCTTAAAGAAGCAGCCATCAGCCTCCATTGACACCAAACTATTCCAGTTCCTGTTCAATTATAGGACCACCCCACACAACAACAGGGATAACTCCAGCAGAGTTGATGACAGGGAGAAGACTCCACAATGGGTTAACCCTGATATTCACAGACCTTGGGGTGAGGGTAAAATGGCAGCTGGAATGACAATACCAGCCACATGCTGCCCCTAAGCGAGAGAAACAGTTTAACTCAGGGGACGAGGTTTGGTGTCAGAGCCATGAAATGGCCCTGAATTGGTACAAGGCGAGGTTGATGCGAGGTCAGGTCCCATGATTTACCAAGTTCAGCTCAGTGATACAGCCCTGAGCAAACACGTGGATCACCTGAAAGCTGTTACCTCACAAATGGGTCAGGAGTAAAACATGCCTGGTCCCTCAGAGCTGGCAGAAGGCCGAATGGAAACAGTAGGATCTCTCCCTCCGTGTACTGTCGAGGAAACCTCAGAATCTGAGATGGAGACAGCCTCAATACTGTTACCACTGGAAGAAGAGGCAGAAACTCCCCCAAGACACTCCAGATGCAAGAGGAGGGTTACAGTTAGATACACGCTGCCCGTGTCAGAGTCTGAGCCAGAGGAACCTGACCTGGGTGTAAACTTTACAGGAAAAGCTACAAGCGAAAATCAAGGCCTACATTCCCGGGACTTAGTGGGGGAGGGATGTAGTGATTGGAGCCAGGTTGATCTCGTTGATTGGCCCAGGTTAACAATCCCAATCAGGAAAGCCTTGGCTGCTCAGTGTAAACAGGAGGTTGGAGTCTCCTCAGTTCTGGGGACTGACTCCGAGCTGACTGGCCACAGCCCGTGTACTGTCCACAAGTAAATAAAGGGTGATTGGGTGACAGGATACCGGCCTCTGTGCAGTTATTACACATCCCATTACTGTATAAGTAAACAAATCTCCTCTTCTTTATTTATCAAATCAGGGATATTTTTCAAGACGACCAAGTGTGGATGTGGACACATTGAGACCATCTGCAGCAGCATTTGTAAATCCACAGGAGGACAAAAACCAAAGAGTTGCAGCAGAGAGCTCTGCACCAGCTTCAGCAGCTCAGGTAATTATTAACTGCCCAAACTTCAACAAGACAACAGTGACATGAGTAACCAATAGGAAGGATCACTAAATGGGCTGGGCATGTGTATAGTGATTTTGCAAATGTGCAGTACTAAGCAGTTTATTAATAACCCCCTTAGTGTTATTTCTGTGTTTTATTATTGTTTAATTGAACCAGGGTGCCTTGGGTCACTGCCTCAGATCATTAATCAGCAGTTTAATTCTCAAGTATAGTTACAGGAGTGGATTGAAAGACCAGGATTTTTGCTAATATTTGGAGCAGCACATGAGATGGGAAGGAGGGTTTGAGATGTGCTCTGTGCAGTCTTTGATGTATACATTGTGTAACAGTGTCATGTGTGGGCTGTGCAGACTGAAGCACCAAGTGCTCTGCTAGACTGTGAAAGAGTGGGCTAGATGGATGGATTCTTTGAGTATTTAGCCTGTCAGGTTACATGGTGTAGACAAAGGGACTCCCCTCATCTGTTTCTGAGAGATTTCTATGTTCCCTGCAAGTTCACTGTGAAACTTTATTTTCTCCCTATTGATCCACTCTTGTGCTATTTTGCTGAATTCTAAACTGCTCCTAGTCATCAGGCTTGCTGATTTTTCTGCTGTTCTTTCATGTGTCCTCTTTCTGTTGAAAGCCTCCTCTTAATTTTTTTGTGATGCCTTGTTTCACCGTATTACTAGTTTTTTATTTGGGCTGATTCAAGAGTTTATCATTGCTGTAATTCACATGTGTAATCCATCAATATTAACCATGGCCGATCCACATTCAACTCTTGTAGTGAGGTTCCCCAGTGCATCATTGCCACCATGGTGCGTATACCTTTTGTAGTTCCATTTTACTTACACTTCAGGACCCTTGTTTCAGAGTCAACATCTTCACTCTCCATCTTCGTTTGCAATTCGATCATTTTATCCCTGACATACTCTACAAAACAACATTGTTAGTGAATGCATTCTCATTGAACAATAAACAGTCTAGTATCATCTGGTTTGTGGTTGGTTTGTCAATATAGGAGTCTAAAACAAATCCGATATATATTCCAAGAATTCCTCCTCCAGTGTTATAGCCAGTTCAGTTTGTCCAGTCTCGAGGTAGATTAATGCTGTCCATAATCACATCCGTATGCTTATTGCAAGTCTCTAACAATGCAACCAGTGCAAAACATTATCCACGGTACAGGTATAGTTGTAATTATGGAGACAAGGATGGAAACTGAACTGTCCGGGGTATTCAATCTATGGAAAGGCTGACAAATAGGTAACGGAGGTGAGGTAACATCTCCATTAAGGGAGGATATTGGCTTGGAAAATCATAATTTGGAATTTCTTGGGGAGTGAGTGAAATGTCAAGGAGAAGAAACATTGGTGGGACTTGTATGTAGGCACCAAACAGTAGGAATGGTGCAAGGGAAAGCATTAAAAAAGAAATTAAAGACATCGGCAATGAGAAGGCAGTAACTCTCTCTTCACTTCTTGAATTCAACTTGTTTAAACATGTTTGGAACAAGGCTCTAGCGAGGTCTGGTTAATGATGAATAAATGCCACACTCCATAGTGACTTGGAACCAATCAGTGCTCCTTCCCTGTCGCTGCATCAAAAATCTGTATGTCCCTCTCTAACTGAACTGTGGGTATTCCTGCAGCCCTGCCCTTCAATAGCTCAAGATGTTGGCTCACTACTGCCCTCTCAAGGGCAATCAGGGATGGGCAACAACTGCTCAATGCTGCTCACATCCCATTTAATATATAAGAAATTAAATTCTCTCCTTTTATTTGTGAAATCAGGGATATTTACCAAGACAATGAAGTGTGATGTGAACACATTGAGCCCCTCATCAGCAACATTTGTAATTCCACAGGAGGATAGAAACCAAAATAAAGCAACAGAGAGCCTGTCACCATCTTCAGAAGCTCAGATAATTATTAACTGCCCAAACTGGGATCCAACTTCAATAATCCAACAGTGAAATGAGTTACTAAAAGAAAGGGTAACTAAAATCTGTCAGAGGTTGAGGGGTGTGTGTGTGTGTGTGTGTGTGTTGTGGTGATTTTGGAAAGACCCAGCACAATGCAGTTTATTCATTACCACCTCAGCCTCACTTCAGAGTTTTATCATCTTTTGGTGTTGTTTAACTGAACCAAGTGTGTCTTGAGTAACTGCCTCGGATCATTGATCAGCAGGTTTTTTTTATCAAATATAACTAGAGGCTGCAGATTAAAAGCCGTGGATTTCTGATTAAACTTGGAATTGGACATGGGGTGGATGAGAGGGGTTGAGGTGTGCTCTGGGCAGTATAACAATATGTAACAGTATAATCTGTGGGCTGTGCAGACTAAATGCTCAGCACTCTCATGGCCTGTAAAGGAGTGGGCTAGAAGATGTGGGTTTTGTATACCAGTGAGGCAACTTAAAGGCAGCACATCTGGTGGTGCAGTGGTGACGTAATTGGGCAATGATTCCAAATCTGTGTTCTGGAGACCTGGGTTTAGATCCCACCGCAACAGCAGGTGGAATTTAATATCCAAAATCAGATAAACACCCTTTTACTGCTACTCTCTATCTTCTGCGACAGAGACATATCTGTATCCATCTTACCAGCTCACTGGTTCCCACATGACCTCACCTTTTGTATCAGCCTGCCATGAAGGACCTTGTTAAAGGCCTTACTAAAGTCCATGTAGACAATACCCATCACCCTGCCCTCATCGATTATCTTTGTCACTTCCTCAAAAGATTCAATCACGTTTGTGAGACACAACCTTCCCCACACAAAGCCATGCTGCCTATCACCAAGATGTCCTTGCTTTCTAAATGTGAGTAAATCCTGGCCCTGAGAATCTTCTCCAATAATTTCCCTCTCACTGACACAAGGCTCACTAGCCTATAATTTCCTGGATTATCACTGTTGCTCCACTTTAAAAAAGGAAACAGCGTTGGCTATTCTCCAGTCCTCTGGGACCTCTCTTGTGACTAAAGAGGGTACAAAGATGCCATGCAATGTCCCAGCAACTTCCTCACCTGCCTCCCTCAGTATTCTGGGATAGATTCTAGCAGGTCATAGGGACATATCAACCTTAATAATTTTCAAAATGCCCAACATTACTTCCTTTTTTGTATTGACCTGCCGTAGAAAATCAGCATAACCCTTCCAAGACTCATCATCCACCATGTCCTTCTCCTTTGTGAATACCAATCCATTGACGAGCTCTCCCACTCCTTCCGGTTCCATGCATCAATTTCTTCCTTGGTTCCTGAATGGGCCTCTGCTTTCCCTAGCTACCTTCTTGCTCCTTATATATAAAATGTCTTGGGATTTCCTTAGTCCTGTTTGCCTAAGACATTTTGTGGCCCCTTTTAGCCCTACCATTTCCTTGTTTGAGTTCTTGCCCGCTATGTTTGTATTCTTTGGGGGCTCTGTCTGCCTTCTGCTTCCTCCTTTTTCTTTTTGAATAAGCTCTCAAATTCTCTTGTCCTCCAAGGTTCCCGAAACTGGCCATCCCTGTCCTTCATTTTCACAGGAAATGCAGGCTCTAAATCCTGATCAATTGGTCTTCAAAAGATTTTTGTGTCAGATAAAAATGTGTGTCAAACAGCCACTGCTCATCTGCACTTCTCCTTTTTATTTGCTGTGCTCTTGTGTTGCTCATAGCTCTGTGTGCAATACCATATTAAATGCATTTTGGAGCTCCATGGACATCACTTCCATGGAATTGCCCTCATCACCCTGCTACTTCTTCACAAAATTATAGCAAACGGTGTTGAGGCTGGCTTTCCTAAATTAATCTGCATATGTCCAATAGATTATTAATTTTGCACCAGATTATTGTTTCTACAAGTTTCCACACCACCTCCTTTAACTGACTGACCTGTAATTGTTGGGTTTACGACTATAGATTTTTTTTGCAATTGTTTGCAACTGTTATCCCATTGTTCAAAGTACCGGAAAGACTGGAAAATCCTGTTCCCTCAGAATCCTTGGATTCATCTTGCCCACTCCTAGAATGTTATCAAATCTAATCACAGACAATCTAGCTACTGCCACCTTGTTATCAATGTTAAACCTTTTGGTGGACTCATTATCTCACCTTTTACTGTGCTCTGGATGGTATCTTCTTCCCTGGTAAAGGCAGCTGCAAATTATTGACACCCCATCTATTCTCATTGCCTCTATGCATATTGATTCATAATAGAGCCTGCTTTTCCTCTTCCTACCCTCTTCCTAATCACATTCCTACAGAAGACTTTAGGATTCTGTCATGTGTTGGCTGCCAGTGTCTTTGCATTCCCCCTCTTTACTTCTCTTTGTTGTTCACTTTCCCTCTGAACCTTCTATATTCAGATTGCTTTTCCATTGTAGTACCCAGTGTGTTCAGGGCATTGATACAGGACGGCACAGTGGCTAGTGGTTTGCACGACAGCCTCACAGCACCTGGGTTTGATTCCATCTTTGGGGGACTGCCGATGTTGAGTTTGAGTATTCTCCCCGTGTCTGCGTGGGTTTTCTCACTGCTCCAGTTTCCTCCCAAAGTCCAAAGATATGCAGATTAGGGTGGATTGACTATGCTAAATTGCCCATAGTGTCCAGGGATGTGCTGGAAGGTGGGTTAGCCATGGCAACTTCAGGGTTACAGGAACAGGGTGGGTCTGGGTGGGATACATTTTAAGCGGTCTGTATGTATTCAGTGGGCCGAATCAAGATTAGAATGGTGCTGGAAAAGCACAGCAGGTCAGGCAGCTTCAGAGAAGCAGAAAAATCGAGATTTCGGGCAAAAACTCATTCATGATAAAGGGCTTTTGCCCGAAATGTCGATTTTCCTGCATCTGACCTACTGTGCTTTTCCAGCACCACCCAGATCTCCAGCATCTGTAGTTCCCACTTCCACCTCAATGGGCCAAATGGCCTGCTTCTACACAGCAGGGATTCTATGATATGTCCCGAGGGTGTTACCAAGGTAATGGTGCAGAAAGAAGAGGAGGGAGATCCCCTTCAACTGGATGGGGTGGTTGAAATATTTCCAACCCTGCCCTAAGGAGGGTGAGCAGGAATTGCAGGATATGTGAATGGCAGGAGACTGGGTTACTGGTTACAATGCAATAAAAAGTACAATGACCTGACGAGAGATGATGTGGTACTCGTTGCAGCCTCACTATTTACACGGTTCACAGTACTTTGGACTTGGCTGATGCATGTGTCATTTGCAGTGCAAATGGACCTCTCTTCATCGACCTGCATTAACCCTAACAGAATAACCTTCACTTTCTTTCTCTCTTGTAAGAGCATAAGCTGTTGGAGCAGAAGTCGGCCATTTGGCCCATCAAGTCTGCTGTGCCATTCAATGAAATCATGGCTGATCCGATAATCCTTACCTCTGATCCCTATAACCCTTGATTCCCTTCCTGGTTAAAATGTATCCATCAGATTAGGTTCCCTACAGTGTGGAAACATGCCCTTAGGCCCAACCAGTCCACACCAACCCTCCAAAGAGTAACCCACCCAGACCAATTTCCTTCTGACTAATGCACCTAACACTATGGGCAATTTAGCATGGCCAATTCACCTGACCTGCACATCTTTTTTAGATTAGATTACTTAGTGTGGAAACAGGCCCTTCGGCCTACCAAATCCACACCGACCTGCCAAAGTGCACCCACCCAGAACCATTCCCCTACATTTACCCCTGCACCTAACACTATGGACAATTTAGCCTGGCCAATTTACCCAACCTGCACATTTTTGGACTGTGGGAGGAAACCGGAGCACCCAGAGGAAACCCACGCAGACACTGGGAGAATTCCTTCAACACCACCTTGTAAATCTTCATCAACTATCACGAAAAATCACCACCACCTTAAAGTTCTCCTTCAGTATCCTCAACTGGGAATATATCACATATATGTCTCTCCCAATGAAAAATATATGCACCTGCACCACATGAGCTGCAAAGATTTAAGATTGTGGTACTTGCATCTTCTAAAGGGTAATAAAAATGACAAGAATAAATGTTAGCTGGTGAATGAATGTTTGAAAATGTGAATCTGCATTTGTTGATTCCTTTGTTCCATTGTTATTGCTCTATCAAACTGTACCCTCTCACAATAACATATACTAAAATTAATTTATAGTTTACACTCTCATTTCAACAATTATTAATGGTGCCTTGATTTTTTTTTAATTCCTTCATTTTTATTATATCACTCTCAATGTGGTATAATGCCCAAAATTCAAAATTATAATTTCCTACACCTGAGATTAAACTCTCTAATGTACCTGATGGATAACAATGCTGTTTGGATTGATCCCTATGGACCACCTCTTCCCATCTGTTGCCTGATAGGTATCATTACTGTTCTTTGTTCCTGATTCCATGTGTTTTGACATTAATCAAGAGTGTATTGGGTGGTGGACCATATTGAAGATCGTTTAAGAATCCAAATGTATTAACTCTACTGCATTTCTTCAAAACCTCAGAGCAATTTGTCTATTCTTCATTATTACTTCAAATTCTAGATGTTTCTCTGTTATGTCTTTGTCACTTTATTTCCTCTCATGGTCATTGAGCTATAGTAAAAGCAAAATACCACAAATGTTGGCAATCCGAAGCAAATAAAGAAAATGCTGGAGGAACTCGGCAGGTCTGGCAGTCTCAGCAGAGAGAGAAACAGAGTTAACATTTCAAATCCAGCACAACTCCTCTTCTGAGCTGAAAGGTGTTAGAAAGCTGTTTTAAAATTATTTTGACAGAGGCAGAAGAGGAACAAGGCGGCAGATGGTATAGAAGCCCAATGCAAAAAACTAAAGGGGTTGTTACTGGTAATGAAAGAGAAATAGAGATGTAAAATGAGTGTTAATTCTGGTGCAAAAGAGAAAGAATGCGTCCTTTCTAATGAAAGCAAAATGAACATGACACAAATGAGACCTAGCAAGGGATTGGTGGGAGGGATGGGGGAGATGATAGAGAATGTACAAGAAATAGATAACAGACGTAGTGCAGTCAGTTTCTGATGTTATGGAATTCAAGATGGCGGAGGTGGCAGGGTATGAGGTGTTCAGGCTCCAGGCCCATTGGCTCCCTCTCACATGACTGACTTCATCCTTCTTTTAAAATTTAATTTTCTTCCGTTAACTTTTAAATCAAATTCATTTTTCCATCTTGCCGCCACCACAATGGTGGAGAGAGGTTGCAGGGAGCTGTTGAGCTGCGGATCCATTCCATTCCTCATGGCCACGGTGGTTGTGCCTTGAGCAACGGTTTGCCGAAAATGAATTGGAGTCTGTTCTTTTCCTTTGGTTGGTTTGGTGGAGTCTGCAACGATGGCAGATTGAACGATCTCTCAGGAGTTAGTTTGGATGGTCCCTTGGTCCTCAGAAGTTGAGAATGGGCCCACATCCTCGAGAGTGGGCCCGTCTCCTGGCTTTGGTGGCGGATGGAGTTTCGGTGGCGATGAGATGGCTTTGGCAGAGGCAAAGGGTTCTCTGGTTTCCTCCCACAGTCCAAAGATGGTGGGCGGCATGGTGGCACCATTCTGGGTCCGGTCAGCAATGGCAGGGGCTGCTTCAGCATGCTTCCTCCTTGGCATTGTGGTCTCGGGCAGCTTTGTCAGCTGTGGAATAAGGCACATCCTGTGGCTACTCAGGGAATCAAGAATCCATGGTTAAAACAAAGAATGAAATATGTCCTAACTTGAAGAAAATGAAATGAGTTGAAGGAGAAGTGAGAACAAGCTCAGGTAGCTGAAGGGCAGGAGTGGTGGATGCAGGCTTCATTTCAAGGAAGACCAGTAGGCCTCCTCAGCATCTGGGAAAAAGTGAGGACTGCAGATGCTGGAGACCAGATTTGAAAAATGTGGTGCTGGAAAAACACAGCAGGCCAGGCAGCGTCCGAGGAGCAGGAGAATCGACGTTTCGTGCATAAGCCCTTCTTCACCAGCATCTGCCCTCTTCTTCTTCCTCCTCTTCCTCCTCCTCCTCCTCCTCCTTCTCCTCTGCACCTACCAAAAATATTTATAACAATTATTTTCCAACAGTTTTCAGTTCTGAAGAGAAATCGTACCGCATTTGAAACATTAGTGCTGCCTTTCTGTCTCCACAATGCTACCAAACCTGCTGAGTTTCTTTAGCATTCACTGTATTTGTTTATGGTCATTAATTCCCTGTTTATCTGCAACTTAAAGCTCACACAGAGAGTATCAGCAATTCCACCATGACACTTCACAAGACTCTCTCAATAAGACCTCATTCCTGCAGGAGGTGGGGACAAGTATCTTGAGAAAGCAGGTTAGCTCCAGAGGTGATAAAGCTGACCAGCGAATCCCCTTTCCCCCCCACTGCCTCTTTGAAGAAGGTGAACTGACTGCCTTGGGCAGGGATGGTGTTGGACACATGGTGACTGCTGGAGGACGTATTACATAGGGCCAATCTTCTTAATCTCTTCAAATTTTGATTCTATCGGACAAGCAGTGCCCGAAATCCGAAAATGTCAAGAGTGTGGCGCTGGAAAAGCACAGCAGATCAGGCAGCATCTGAGGAGCAGGAGAATTGACATTTCGGGCAAAAGCCCTTCATCAGGAAATGTCGATTCTCCTGCACCTCGGATGCTGCCTGACCTGCTGTGCTTTTTCCAGCACCACACTCTCGACTTTGAAATCTCCAGCATCTGTGGTCCGCACATTCTCCGAATGACTTGTTTCCTCCTCGCGGCCATTCAGAAAGGGGGTGTTTGCTCAAATATTAGATGTAGAAATGCTGTGCAGCCTCTTTAATGAGTGTTGCCAGGCAACTCAGTGACAATCATTTCTTTAAGCAGCCTCCGGGTGGTCATATCCCATCATGTGCTTCAATTCCCTGACATGGTCAGCACAATATCATGGGCTGAAGGGCCTGTTCTGTGCTGTACTGTTCTATGTTCTATGTTTTATGGTCACAGTGAGGTAAATTGGTTTGCAGATCAAGAGCCATCTCAGAGGCTCTTTTCCGCATGAAGTATTTGGAAAAAATTTGCCCAATATTGTTTGGCCTGAAAATCAAGTTGTTAACCAAATCATGTACTTTCATGAATACCAGTGATCTCTGTCTGTTTATACACAAACTATCTCTCAGCAATATTTTGAACTTCTGCCTGAAAGCCTATTTTTCTGGGCTATTCTTCACCAGCACCAGCACCAATCTTTGTACTTCTGAATGATGGCTAGAATCTGAGTTACTTGTCTGGTAATCACCTGAAATGAGTCGACAGGAACAGCCCGAGTTCATTAACCATCTTCAACACTCGAGATAAAACTCCAATCCAATGTGTAATTAATTCTGTCCATTTTACAAACCTCCCTTTACCACGTACAAGAAAGACAATGAGCAGATTTGTTAAAAGGGTTCTGCGTTCACAATGAACGTTCATCACCCGGGAAATGGGGGATCACTCACCTAGAGCCATTGCTCAGCTGTTACCTCGGATACCAACTTCCTAATGGGGAAACAGATCCTAGAGCTGATAGCTCTGTCTTATTCAATGTAGGAGATGGGGAAGGGTGTTTGGAAAAGATGAAAGCATTGTGAAAAGATCAACTTTTTTTTAAATGTAGAAATATTCGGCTGGATCTCCTGACCAGGAATGGTCAGAATTGAACTCTTCATCAAAGACAAGTTCAGATCGAGAAAGCACTGCAGATGCGAGTGGAGATCTCAGCAGTGAAAACACAACTGATGAAATTTACAATAAACATGAGGAAACGGTCAGTAATTTATGGTGTTGTAAGTGGGTTGTGGTCAGGAATGCAGTTTATTTGTCCTCTGGGTGAGATTCTGGACTTTTATCTCCTGTGGTAGAAGTTGATTTATTTTCTGATCTGTTCCCTTGGATGATTAATTAAACAACAGGTGGATCAGTGACGATAATTAAAGATGGAAAGAGCTGAGCATCTGATTGTATCCAGCAATGGCCATGCAGACGGTGAGATGTGAACCGCACATGCCTATTAAACCCATTCAGGCAGCATTCCCACACTGCTCCCTGGTGTCACGCCTGTCAGTGGTAACCAGGTTTCAGGTATACACGATCCCACCTAAAGGAAGCCAATGGTTCTTAAACAGATGGCGAGCATCTGGCTGCACATGCTCTGGAGAAACATGTGGGTGGAGAGATGTGGCTGACATTACTCCTGAGGGGGCATGGTTCTCTTCCAATGGTGCTCCAGAGGCCCTGGCTGTGAGGAGGGAGGAATCTGTTCTCTCCACGTAGTGGCTGGAGGCCATCCAAACATCACCATCAGTGGGAAGACATTGCTGGGTTGGTGAGCAGTAAGGAACCTGCCAACTTCAGATCTGTCCCTGTCAATACTGGAGTTGCAGTGAATCATGCAGACCCCCCTTTGAACTGAACAGTCAGCAATGAACCCCTGAGTTTTCCTCGCATTTTCATTGTCCTAGAATAGAAGAGCCTTTCTTGTCACTTGCACTTGAATGAATGCAGTGAAAGGTTTGTAATGTCACCACTCAGCGCCATCTCAGATACAGAGTACCTCGGTACAGATACTTTAAGTGCTGTTACTGAGTTCAGCATGCAAAGAGGGTTTAAAAATTCCAGAAATATCCTGGAAAGTGACCATAAAGTACTTCAGTTCCAACCTCTCTCCAACATGAGCTGGTGCCTGCCAGCCCCAGAATACCAGGCCATGCTGCCTCTAGGGGCCGGTCTCCATCCAGGACACACTCAGCCACCACTCCAGCTCCGGCTCCGGCCCACTCCACTGCCACTCCGGGAATTGCCTGCTCGCTCTGCTGTCACTATGGGACAGCTATAAATCAGTCCCTCTCAATCCCTTTGCTCCTTCACTTTGTTTAGATTCAGACTCTCCAAGGAATTATAACTCCTTCATTCCCACTGCCAAAACACAGGCTCAGAAAAGAATCGATACCTTATCCACTTAGTGGTCGAGCTTATTATTCCTCCTGGTATTTTGTGGCAGTCCTCTACAGTAACTCTCTGTCCTGACTTGATGCCAGCCACAAATCTTGAAATCCCCCTCCATATTCCTGAGTCCAGATCACTTGTGTGACTCACAGGCACCACTTCCCAGAGCACAAGGCACTTGGAGATGACACCACATGTCCTGAAAAGAGTAAGATCTCAAATATCTCTCACTGCGCAGAGCTCTTGGTGCTGATTCTGAGGGTTCTAGATACCAGGCAGATGGCCCGGTTCACTGGGCAAACCAGCCGGCGAGTTGACACACACCACAGCACAGAGTAGGGAGGATCTGGCTTAAGGCTTTACAAATGGAGAGCATTCTGTTCAAGCTGTACTGAGCTCTAAGGCTTCCTCCATGCAGTGCAGAGATTCTGACCACCTGCAGTGGATGGCCAGGGTCTGGTCATGTGACCAAGGGAAAGCAGGTAGACTGCAGGGTTACAGATCCAAACTGGGAGACACTCTGTGCTTCCAACAGAAACTGTAAATATCCTGTCTTCAACTCAAGTTAACATGAGAATGTGCCTTTCTCTGAAAATATCATTTTCGATTTGGTTGTCCCTGCAATCTCAGCAATATGAACTGTTCATCTTTGTTTATTTTGATCCTACAGCAATCATATTTATTTAGTATATTCTTGGGAGGAATCAATACCCAAATGATTTCAAAGCTGAATGCTTTGTGCGACATGTAATCGTATTCTTCTCTTCAGGATCTTTCAGACAGCGATCCCACCCTGGATTTAGTCAAGAAATTATCATCAGGTTCAATGAAAGAGGCAGATCATCCAATTCTGAAAAAGGCCTTAAAGCACAAGGTAATCCTTCAGCCTCAGCTGGGCCTGCAGCTGATGAAGCCAAACATCCTGATTCAATGGGAAGGAGGCAGTGATCCCTGATTATCCAAAGTTGGAAGGATGGGAAAGCTGTGCAGTGATTCTGTACATTCAAGCTCAGTGAGGTAGCTTTGTCCCCAGGTGTGATTTTGGACTTTCCCCTCCTTTGGTGAAGTTGGTTTATTCACGATGTCTTGATCGATTGCATCAGGGCACCATGAGGGGTCTGGGCATCTGATTGTGACCAGAAATGGACAGTAAGGAGGGGGACACAATCTGTACATTCCGATTGGAACTGACTCAGGAATCACAGCATCTTCTAATGAGTGGGGTGTGCAGCCAGCTCTCCCACACTGCTCAATGGCTACACCCGGTCTCGAAAGCATAAATATGGTCTCGATCTCATGGCTCTGTCTTGGTCATTGTAGTAGAAGTTGTACAGTCAGAGAAAACTACATGCAGCATTTCTGAAACTTTCTCTTATCACTGCAGAAACGTTCAGCAAGACGTCAGACTCTGGAAAAGAAGGGATCTGACAAGGACCAAGATAAATCTAAATTCACTAAACCTGCCTCAACGTCTAAGGTAATCACAGACCTGACCAAACCTGGAGCCCTGCTAAAGGGCTCAGCAATCCTTGAGTATAAAAGGTTGAAGATGTGGGACTGGGTGGTGCAGCTCTCTAACATCTGTGCACAGCTCAGTGGAATTTATTTACACCCTGCGTGTGTTGCAAGTGTTTCCTCTTTTACTGATGGTCGATTTATTCAGGGCTCATCGAGCTCCCGTTGTGATCACCAACAATACGGAGAGCTGGCCAAATTGAAGCAGTGGCTATCTGATCATTTCAGAACTGAAGGCACACCGAAGACCACTGCACGCCCTGGTGCATTGACTCAGATGGTTGGCCCTGTTCATTCTGACTGGTCGAAGATGCAGCCCAATTATTATCATGACAAAAATGTGCAGCCGATGTTACCCACCCTGCTCATTGTTTGCACGTTTTAAAAAGAGGCATGAGGTTGGGTCAGGGGGATTGGGACAAACCAGGTTTCAGACACCTGCCACATGAAGGCCCAGAGGAGCAGATTTTATACAGCAGACAGTTGCCTGTGTTACAGTAACCAAAACATTAACATCAGAATCAAAGATTGCCTTAGCCGATGTCTTGTACAGATTTAATAAATTCTCAGAGATAGAATACTTTACACTACCAACCACAAAGTGAGAATTTAATTCATCCTGTTATTCTCCCTTATAGAAACATAGAAAAATACAGTGCAGTACAGGCCCTTTGGCCCTCTGTTGCACCGAGCTAAGCCCACCTAACCTACACTAGCCCACTATCCTCCATATGCCTATCCAATGCCTGTTTAAATGCCCATAAAGAGGGAGAGTCCACCACCGCTACTGGCAGGGCATTCCATGAATTCACGACTCGCTGAGTAAAGAATCTACCCCTAACATCTGTCCTATACCTACCTCCCCTTAATTTAAAGCTATGCCCCCTCCTAATAGCTGACTCCATACGTGGAAAAAGGTTCTCATTGTCAACCCTATCTAAACCCCTAATCATTTTGTACACCTCTATCAAGTCACCCCTAAACTTTCTTTTCTCCAATGAAAACAGCCCCAAGTGCCTCAGCCTTTCCTCATATGATCTTCCTACCATACCAGGCAACATCCTAGTAAACCTCCTCTGCACCCCTTCCAGTGTCTCCACATCATTCCTATAGTATGGCGACCAAAACTGCACACAATACTCCAGATGCGGCCGCACCAGAGTTTTATACAACTGCAACATGACCTCAGGACTCCGGAACTCAATTCCTCTACCAATAAAAGCCAGTACGCCATATGCCTTCTTCACACAGCACTATTTACCTGGGTGCAACTTTCAGAGATCTGTGTACATGGACACCAAGATCCCTCTGCTCATCCATACTACCAAGTATCCGACCATTAGTCCAGTACTCCATCTTCTTGTTACTCTTACCAAAGTGAATCACTTCACACTTACCTACATTGAACTCCATTTGTCACCCTTCTGCCCAGCTCTGCAGCTTATCTATATCCTGCTGTGACCTGTCACATCCTTCCTCACTGTCAACAACTCCACCGACTTTCATATCATCCGCAAACTTGCTCACTCAACCTTCTGGCCCCTCCTCCAGGTCATTTATAAAAATGACAAACAGCAATGGTCCCAAAACAGATCCTTGCGGAACACCGCTAGTAACTGCACTCCAAGATGAACCTTTACCATCAACTACTATCCTCTGTCTTCTTCCAGCCAGCCAATTCCTAATCCAAACCTCTAACGCACCCTCAATGCCATACCTCCGTATTTTTTGCAGTAGCCTACCATGGGAATCTTATCAAATGCCTTACTAAAATCCATATGCACCACATCTACCGCTTTACCCTCGTCCACCTCCTGAGTTACCTTCTCAAAGAATTCAATAAGGTTTGTGAGGCACGACCTGCCCTTCACAAAACCATGCTGACTATCCTTGCTCACATTATTCCTATCCAGATGTTCATAAATCCTCTCCCTTACAATTCTCTCTAAGACTTTGCCCACAACAGAAGTGAGACTCACCGGCCTATAGTTACTAGGGTTATCCCTACTCCCTTTTGTGAACGAGGGAACCACATTTGCTATCCTCCAGTCTTCTGGCACTATTCCTGTAGACAACGAGGACATAAAAATCAAGGCCAATGGCTCTGCAATCTCCTCCCTTGCTTCCCAGAGAATCCTAGGATAAATGCCAGCAGGCCCAGGGGACTTATCTATTTTCACCCTTTCCAGAATTTCCAACACTTCTTCTCTACATACCTCAAAGCCATCCATTCTAATTAATTGTGACTCAATATTCATATCGGCAACAATGTTCTGTTCCTGAGTGAATACTGATGAAAAGTATTCATTCAGTGTCTCCCCAATCTCTTCAGCCTCCACGCACAACTTCCCACTACTATCTTTGACTGGACCTATTCCTACCCTAGTCATTGTTTTATTCCTGACATACCTATAGAAAACCTTTGGGTTTTCCCTAATCCTACCAACCAAGGACTTCTCATGTCCCCTCCTTGCTGCTCTTAGCTCTGTCTTTAGATCCTTCCTGGCTACTTTATAACTCTCAATCGCCCCAATTGAATCTTCACGCCTCATCTTTACTCTTCCCTTTAACAAGGGATTCCAATTCCTTATTAAACCACGGCTCCCTCACACGACCCTTTCCTCCCTGCCTGACAGGTACATACTTATCAAGGACACTCAATAGTTGCTCCTTGAACAAGCTCCACATATCGATTGTGCCCTTCCCTTGAAGCCTACTTTTCCAAGCCATGCATCCTAAGTCATGCCTCACCGCATCATAATTTCCCTGCCCCCAGCTATAACTCTTGCCCTGCATTGCACACTTACCCCTCTCCATCACTAGAGTAAGTCACCGAATTGTGGTCACTGTCCCCAAAGTGCTCACCTACCTCCAATTCTAACACCTGGCCTGGTTCGTTACCCAGAACCAAATCCAATATGGCCTCACCTCTTGTTGGCCTGTCTACATATTGTGTCAGGAAACCATCCTGCACACATTGGACAAACACCGACCCATCTAACGTACTCGAGCTATAGCTTTCCCAGTCAATATCTGGAAAGTTAAAGTCCCCCATAACAACCACCCTATTACTTTCACTCTTCTCCTGAATCATCCTCGCAATCCTTTCTTCGACATCTCTAGGACTATTAGAAGGCCTGTAGAAAACTCCTAACAGGGTGACCTCACCTTTCCTATTTCTAACCTCAGCCCAAACTACCTCAGATGACGAGTCTTCATCCATCATCCTTTCCACTGCTGTAATACTATCTTTGACAAGCAATGCCACATCTCCCCCTCTTTTACCCCCACCTATGACCCTACCAAAACATTTAAACCCTGGAACCTGCAACAGCCATTCCTGTCCCTGTTCTACCCATGTCTCCGTAATAGCCACAACATTGAAATCCCAGGTACCTACCCACGCTGCAAGTTCACCTACCTTATTTTGTATACTTCTCGCATTGAAGTGTACACACTTCAAGCCGCTTTCCTGTTTACAGGCACCCTCCTTCGAGATTGATGCCATGTTCCTAACCTCCCTACATTCAAGGTCCTGCACCTAAAACTACAGTCTAGGTTCCCATGCCCCTACAGGGTTAGTTTAAACCCCCCCCAAAGAGCACTAGCAAACCTCCCCCCAAGGATACTGGTGCCCCTCAGGTTCAGGTGTAGACCATCCTGTTTATAGAGGTCCCACCTTCCCCAGAAAGAACCCCAGTTATCCAGATACCGGAATACCTCCCTCCTCACCAACCCTGTAGCCACGCATTTAACTGTTCTCTCTCTCTATTCCTTGACTCTCTATCACGTGGCATGGGTAACAAACCAGAGACAAAAACACTGTTAGTTCTAACTCTCAGCTTCCAACCTAGCTCCCTGAAAGCCTGCCTAACATTCTCATCCCTCTTCCTACCTATGTCGTTGGTGCCAATGTGGACAACGACTTCGGGCTGCTCCCCCTCCCCCTTAAAGACCCGGAAAACATGACCAGAGACCTCACGTACCCTTGCACCTGGAAGGCAACATAACAATCGTGAGTCTCTCTTGACCCCGCAAAACCGCCTATCTGTGCCCCGAACTATTGAGTCCCCAATAATTATTGCTGTGCTCTTCTCCACCCTCCCATTCTGAGCAACGGGGACAGGCTCCGTGCCAGAGGCCTGAACCCCATTGCTTACCCCTGGAAAGTCATTCCGCCCTCAAGTATCCAAAACGGTATACTTGTTCTTGAGGGGAACGACAGCAGGGGGTCCCTGCACTGGCTGCTTCCTCCCAGTCCCCCTCACTGTCACCCATCTGTCTGCAATCTTTGGAGTTACTACTTCCCTAAAGCTCCCATCTATGACCCCCTCTGCCTCCCGAATGATCCTAAGTTCATCCAACTCCAGCTCCAGTTCCCTAACACGGTCTTGGAGGAGCTGGAGATAGGTGCACTTCCTGCAAGTGTAATCAGCAGGGATGACCACGGCATCCCTCATCTCAAACATGTTGCAAGAGGAACATTGCACTGCCTTCACTGCCATCCCTCTGAAAGTAACCTTTTTAAAAAACTAGGTCTAAAGAATAGAAGCAAAATGCAGCGCTTACCTGGTTAGCACAACGGGTCTTATTATTAGGTTAGAGGAGGAGGGTGGGTGGGAGGTATGACCCCTGTAGTGCCTCGGGTTCCTCTCCTGCGCGCCTTGATAGGAACCTTCCCAGGTAAGCTTGCGCTACACCAGCTTCCGGGTCCGCTCCGCGCATTTTTTTTAAAATTAAATTTAAACGGTTAAAAAAAATAACCGCGTCTACAACGAGACCGCCAAACTGCCCTTACCTGCTCCACCGAGAGAGTGAGGCCTAGGCCTTGGAGCTGCATGCCTTTATCTACCTGCATTGCCACTTTTCATGGCTGTGTATCCTTCATATCCAGATCTCTAATGTCATAACTGCATTTCAAACCTTATTATTTCAGGTGTATTTCCTTTATCTGTTCATACTTGCAGTTGGTGTTATTTCATACAGTTCCACATTAAACTGCATATACCGCCGACCTGCCCAACTTGAAATCCATCTCGATCCTCTTTCAATTTTTCAAAAGGCATTTCACGATGATATTAATGAAAAAAAAAGTTACCAAACCATACACTGTGTTATAAGCCTGAATGGACAAAAGAATTGTGTTGAAAGAGGATTCAGAGGCAGGGTTAAGGAAGGCTTTAGAGAAGGAGATTCAGAAGTTAGGTCATGTGTCGATCCTTCTGTCCTCGGTATTTCTCAGCAATGCCAATCATTTAATTTCTTTTGCTGTTGTCTTCATAATATCTAATGTTTCCTGACCTGACCCTCATTAGCATTCAGAGCTCGTTGATCACAAAGCGGATCACGTAAGATCCCTGTACTTCCAGATGAAACTTGGCACACTAGTTCTTTGCAAATCCAGATTTTTAAGGTAAATCAGGAAAAATATCCCGAGTCCCAAAATGAGCTCAGCGTTTAAGAGGAAAGAATTCAAAAGAATGGGTTGTCCTTCAATTACAAGCTGGACATTTTATCTGTTAAATAAACCTCCTCTGAAGCCTCCCGAGGTTTTCAGGAAGAGGTGGGCACCGCGGGGCTTGGACTGTTTCATTTCCCCCTCTAATTCTATTTTATTTAATCTCTGCCCCACCTTCACTTTTTCAATCACTTCGGCACTGCCCTCTGATGAGGAGGGCACTGTTTGTCACTGGCCACTCGGGTGTTTTCTTTCTTCCTGGTGGTGGAATATGAATAAAGTTTTCTGCACTCGTTGTTTCCTCACTGTGTCCTACACCTAGACACACCCAATGTGGGTGCTGGGGAATACATCAGCACCACCGCTGTTTGGCAGTCGTGTGGAAAAGGAAAGAAAAATAAACCTCCTTTTACCATGCGAAAGAAATGTAATGAACAGATTCAGAAAAAATCTATTCATAAACCGTTAACCATCCTTAGCTGGTTCATGGTGGTGGCAAAGGCAGTTGTGAAAATCCCTTGACTCAATGTTTAATTTGACTCCTTAATTCTCACAATGTCTAAATGTACCCCTAGCTCTCACGACCCTCTCTGGGTAAGTGTGAGCGACAGTTTGGTGAGGCAAATGTTCAGCAGTGCCAAATATAATCACCTTTCTGCTTTTAAACACAGAAATCTTCAAGGAAACGTTTCAGTCTGGATTTATTAAACTATAGATCTTCATTGACATCAATTCAAAGTTCAGAGAGTGAACAGGACCGAGATGAAGGAAGAAAATCCCCCAGGTTCTCGCTTGCCTCTGATGTTACCGGACTACATTCCAAAACAAAGGCCACAGCTGAGGAAGGCCAGCACCAGGGGAGTTCCCAGCAGGAAAAGGTCAGTGATGTGTGTTAAAATTTAAAGAGTCTTGTGATAATTCATACACACACAGCACAATGGAGTTTGTTTGTATCCTGCGCATGGTGGAGGAGTCATTTTCGTTTTTTGATGAAGGTTGAGTTATTTAGGATTTAGGGCCTTGGTTCTTCGAGCACCTTAGTATGGCCAGCAATAATAAGAAATGGCAGTTCGAAAGACCTGGATAGCATGTCATGCCCAGGAATGGGGACACAAGGCATGGGACACAGACTGCATACTGTGTATTGTAATTGACCCAGGTATCATATAATATTTGCACCACTGTATCGTTATCATGAGTGAAGCAGACAGTGTCTCCTGCACTGCTTGTTCGGATGTGGGAGATACCAGATTGCAGTAGTCCCACTTCTGTCTTCATCTGTCCCCCTCCTGTGCTGGCAGCTTCTCTGCCTTTGGACAGCTCAGCTTGTTCACCTCCCACTGCCTCACCATTAGCCCTTGTTCTCCCAACACCAACTCCCACACTGAGGAATGGTCAGTTTCCCACAGCTCCTCTTCCAAAAGCTTAAGCTTCTCCAAACATCTGAGAGTCACATCCCAGCTTGTACACACCCGACTCCCCCTTTTACCCTTGTGTGCTCTGATATACATTTGCTTCTGATTGGTCCAAGCTTCGGTCTTAAGACTCTCAAACCTGCCTTTGAAACCATTAATGGCCTTTCCCAATCCTTTGTCTGTCACCCGCTGTGGGCCTCTAACCCTCCAATTCCTCTGATCTCTTCCAATGCTGGCCTCTTGCATCTCCCCAATTTCATCACTTCACCACCAGGGGCTGTGACTCCAGCTTCCCAGATCTCAGCAATGGAATCTCTTCCCTAAAGCTTTCCAAGTGTTCCTCCTTCTTAAAACCCGCTCTTTTGACAAAGGGTTAGACAATCCATCCCTAACATCTCCTCACACATCTCTGTGTCCAACTTTCTTTGCTGACACTTACCTAAAGGGCTTGGGTGTCACTTTACTACACTGAAGGCGCTACACGAATGCATGTTGCTTTGGTAAGAGGCAGTGTAGAGTGATTGATGCGGAGGATTGTGTTTAGCAACACTGGACACGTCACTCCATTTTCATTACAGAAACACATGTCACACCTTCTCAGCCTGAATTTGGCACAGAGTTTTCCCCATTACTGATCTTGGCTTCCTATTTTTTTCTAAAAATAATTGGCCAATGCCAGGGCCACCTGAGGTGAACCCGTGAAGGGAACGGCCCGAAGGAAGATGTTGTTCATCCTAAAGGAGGGAAGCAGGAGAAGGCCATTCGGCCCCTTGAGCCCGCTTTGTCATTCAATAAGATCATGGCTGAGCTTCCAGCTGAATGTGCACTTTCCAAACGGATCCCCATCCCTCGATCCCCGAAAATCCAAACACTGGATCAACCTCTGACTGAGCATCCACTGGGGCAAAGATTTCAAGGATTCACAATCTTTTGAATGAAGAGGTTCCTGTCATGTTATTGAACATTTGCAGGACAGTCTGAAGGGGAGGGTGAACAGTCCAAGGCTGTGGTTCACACTGAGACAGGACACACAGGCAGAAAGAGGGATAAGGTCCTCTAACAAGACCTTAGGGAGCTGGGTAGCAGAATGAAAAGCAGGACTTCAAAGGTTTGATCACTGTGTTAATGCTGGTGCCGCAGGTTAGTGAGTGTAAGAATGGGCAGGTAGAACAGAAGAACTCATGAAGGCATTGATGTATGAGGAAGGGCTTTAGAGTCCTGCATCGCTGGGGAAGGTAGGACCTGTATAATTCTGACAGGTTACACATGAACAGCAACAGAGTCCAACTTTAGGATAGGGGTGGTGTGGTGGTGGGTGCACTGAGTTTGCTCGTGCCTTTTGAAACCATTCTGGCAGGGGAATGGATTGTGGAGTGGAATCACATTGATGGGGGCTGCACGGACCTTGTAGAGGAAAAGCCAAGTCAATTTGGCAGGCAGCAGAATAATCATGGATAATCAGCATGGCTTTGTGAGGGGGAGATTGGGTTGACAAGTTTCATTGAGGTTTTTGGAGGATGTAACTGGATGTGTGGATGAGAGTGGTGTAATGGATGTAGTATACATGACTTTGGTTATAACCAGGTCACACATGGCAGACTGGTCAAGAAGGTAAGAGCCCAAGGTATCCAGGGTAATTTATGAAATTAGATCCCAACTGGCTTTAGTGGCGGGAGCCAGAGGATGATGGTCCAAGAGTGTTTTTGTGACTGGAAGCCCATGTCCAATAGCATATCCCAGGATGCAGTGCTTCATCCCTTGCTGTTTGTAGTGTACATTAATCACATCTAGACATGAATGTAAAAGGTTGATCAGTAAATTTGCAGATGACGAGGAAATTGGTGGTGAGGTCAATACTGAGGAAGAAAACCGAAAACTAGGATGATGAAAATGGGCTGATAAATTGGCAAATGGAGTTTAATCCTGAAAATTTTGAGGTGATGCATTTTGGGAGGACCAACAAGGTAAAGGAGTACTCAATGAATGGGGGCTCCCCAGGAATAGGAGAATCAGAGGGACCTTGACGTGCAACTCCATAAATCTTGAAGATAGCAGGACAGGAAGATAATGTTGACAAGAAGACATATGGCATACTTTCCTTTGTTAGTCAAGTCATTGAATGCAATAGCAGGGAGGTGAAGGTGGAGCTGTGTAAGACATCAATTAGGTCACAGCAGAAGTACTGTGTGAAGTCTGTTCAATGCACTACAGGAGGGATGTGATTGCACTGGAGGGGGTGCAGAGGAGATTCACCAGGATGTTGCCTGGACTGGAGCAATTCAGCCATGAAGAGAGATGGATGGGCTTGGGTTATTTTCCTTTAAGCAGAGAATGTTGAGGGAAAACATGATGAGGTGAATGAATTATAGGAATAGATAGCAAGAAAGAAACCTTTCCCCTTGAGAAGGGATCAATAACCAGAAAGCATACATTTAAGGTAAGGAGCAGGAGTTTAGGAGGGCTTGAAGAAATACTTTTTCACCCAAAGAGTGCTGGGTTTCTGGAACTTACCACTTAAATGTAAGGTAGAGGCGGGAAACATCATAATATTCAAGAAGTTTAGAATTGAAGCACCATAGCGTAGAAGGCTGTGGGCCCAGTGCTGGGAAGTGCCTCAAGAATAGCCAGCAGTTTGATGGCTGGGTGAGCATAATGGGCCCCAATGGCCTCTTTCTGTGCTGTAACTCTCCATGGTCACCCAGTTCTACGAAGGATATTATTAAACTGCAGAGGGTTCAGAAGAGCTTTACCAGGATGTTGCCGGTTATGGAAGGTTTGAGTTATAAGGAAAAGATGGATAGGCTGGGACACTCTTCCCTGGAGGGTAGGAGGTTGAGAGGTAGGAAAATGGTTCATACAGGTCAAGGAGGGAAGTAAAAGAGAGGGTGGAGTTGCATTGCTGGTCAGGGACAATATCACGGCTGTGCTAAAGAAGGACACTATGGCGGTCTTGCGTAGTGAGGCATTATAGGTGAAGCTGAGAAATAAGAAGGGTGCAGTTACATTGTTGGGGCTGTATTACAGACCTCCCAACAGTGAGTGTGAGGTAGAAGAACAAATAGGTAAACAGATTATGAATAGATGTAGAAGCAATAGGGTAGTGGTGATGGGAGATTTTAATTTTCCCAACATTGACTGGGATACACTTAGCGTCAGAGGTCTGGATGGGGTAGAATTTGTACGGAGCATTCAGGAGAATTTTCTAGAGCAGTATGTCAATCGGCCTACAAGGGAAGGGGCTATATTGGACCTGCTACTGGGGAACGAGCCAGGACAAGTGGTTGAAGTTGTAGTGGGGGATTTCTTTGGGAACAGTGATCACAATTCTGTAAGTTTTAGAATGCTCATAGATAAAGAAGAGAGTTGTCCTCAGGGAAGAGTTCTAAACTGGGCCAAAGCAAATTATATCAAAATTAGGCAGGAGCTGGGAAATGTGGATTGGACACAGCTATTTGAAGGGAAGTCCATATTTCAGATGTAGGAGGCTTTCAAAGATAGGTTAACGGTAGTGCAGGATAGGCAAAGGATAGGAAGGGCATGATTCATGAACCGTGGATAACAGGAGAAATTGTATGACTAGCCAAGAGGAAAAGGAAAGTGTACATAAGGTCTAGGCAGCTAAGAACAGAACGGGCCCTGGAGGAATATCAGAAGAGTAGGGCAAGTCTTAAACAAGGAATCAAACGTGCGAAAAGGGGACATGAATTAGCTTCAGCGAGCAGAATTAAGGAAACTCCCAAAGCATTTTATTCTTATATAAGAAGCAAGTGGGTAACTAGAGAAAGGATTGGTCCACTAAAAGATAATGAAGGAAGGCTGTGTGCCAAACCTGAGAGAATAGGTGAGATTCTGAATGCTTACTTTGCATCAGTGTTCACGGAGGAGAGGAACATGATGAATCTTGAGATTAGAGAAAGAAGTATGATTAGTCTGGATCATGTTGGCATAAGTAGGGAAGATGTGTTGGGTATGCTAGAGGTTATTAAGATGGACAAATCCCCAGGACCGGATGGGATCTATCCAGGTTGCTGAGGGAGGCGAGAGAGGAAATTGAGGGAGGACCTGATGGAGGTTTACAAAATAATGAAGGGTACAGACAGGGTGGATAGAGACAAGCTTTTTCCCAGGGTAAAGGTTTCAATAACCAGAGGTCATGCTTTCAAGGTGAGAGGTGGAATGTTTAAGGGGGATACATGTGACAAGCACTTCACACAGAGGGTGGTGGGTGTTTGGAACGAATTGCCAGCAGAGGTGGTAGAGGCAGGCACAGTAGATTCATTTAAGATGTGTCCAGACAGATGCATGAGTAGGTGGGGAGCGGAGGGATAAAAATACTGAGGAATTAACCGAGATTTAGATAATACGCTTGGATCGGCTCAGGCTTGAAGGGCTGAAGGGCCTGTTCCTGGGCTGTAAATTTTCGTTGTTCTTTGTTCTTTGTAATTCAGTGAGCAGAACTTCTCTCATTCATAAAAGCATGAGGGGTACAGATGGGGTTAATGGTTGTTCTCTTTTCCCGAGGGTGGGGGATTTCAAGACTAGAGGGACACATATTACAGGGGAGAGGTTTAAAAAGACACGAGGCAAACTTTGTACACAGAGGGTCATTCACGTGTGGAATGAACTTCCTGAGGAAGTGGTGGATATGGGTACAATACTATATTCAAAAGACATTTGGATCAGGACGTGAATAGGAGGGGGATGGGCCAGGTACAGGAGGGTGAGATTAGTTTAGTTTGTGATCATGTTTGGCATGGACTGGCTGGAACAAAGGGTCTGTTTCTGTGCTGTATGATTCTATGACTCAGTCTTAATTGTCCAAGCCTTTATCCTGAGACTATGGCCCTAGTTCTACAGTCACCAACCAGAGGTAATGGACCTTAAGCTTCTACCTGTCAGGCTCATTCTGAGTTATTATGTAAGATGGTCACCAACAAATCCAAATTGAAATTCTGGGGAATCCTTTTTACCCAGAAAGTTGTTTAAATGCAGAACTCACTACCACACAACACACGAGGTACATTTCAGGGGATGCTGGTTTAACCTGACACTGAAACTAATTATGATTATGTTGGAATGAAGATGGTTGGGAAGATGCTTGCCTGGAGCATGATGGATCATTTGGGATGAAAGGACTTTCTCACTGCCTGGGATTCTATGTAACTCAAAGAAAGATCTAGAACAACCTAAGTCCCACTGTAATACCTCACAGCACCAAGGTCCTGGGTTTGATTCCACCCTCGGTCGACTGTCTGTGTAGAGTTTGCACACTTTCCCTGTCTCTGTGTGGGTTTCCTCCGGATATTCTGGTTTCCTCCCACTATCCAAGGATGTGCAGTTCAGGTGGATTGTTCATGCTAAATTGACCAGAGTGTTCAGGAATGTGTAGGTTAGGTGGATTTGCCATGGGAAATGCAGGGTCACAGGGGTTGGGTTAAGGGTACATCTGGATGGGATGATCTTGGAGGAACAGTGTGGACTCAATGGGCTGAATGGGCTGTTTCCGCACTGCAGTTATTCTATGATCCCTGAAACATTATTTCTGCCTGATCATTGCTAACTCCTTTCTGAATATAAACACAGGAACCTCCAACACAGCCCGATTCTAGTCTGGACTCAGTGAAAAGGAAACTTCCTAAGACACAGCTTCCCAGATCTGAGAGTGAGGCAGCACCTGATCAAAATGAAACAATCTCCAAATCTCCAGCCACAGCTGATGAGGTCAACCGTGAAGAGACTGAGCAACAGGAAGGGGTCAGTGAAGTGTTTGAGAGGGTTTGAGGGTTACGATGGGTGTACTGTCAATTTGAAGCATAAACAGCACAATTGGGTTTCCTTGTGCACAGGCTGGGATCCTGAAGGTTTCCCTCTTTTGGGGATGGGTAATTTATTCAGGATGTCTGAATCTACTGCCTGAGTAATTAAGCAATGTCATGGACACCAGCACGAATTAGAGACGGTAAACTAAAAGCTGGGGACATCTGGGGCCTTCCAGAAATGGACACACATGAGATGGCATCTGATCTGTGCCAGTCTCTGGCAAATTACTCAGTCAGCGCCCTGTATTTGTGCTGCCTCATCACTATTGCTTCATCACAGGGTGACGTCCTTCCTTCCATTGTTTCTGTTTTATTCAGTTTTTGCAGAATTCCCCTTGATCTTTTCACTGAACTTCAGCTTCATCGTTTCCATCCCATCCAAAGATGTTCAAGAAATGTAATTTCCTAGCTGTAAATAACTATATTTACCAACAGCAGCAGGAACCTCCATTTACACAGAACCCTGAACAGAATGAAATGTCCCAAGATGTGTCACTGGAACCTTACAAATCAAACTGAGACATTGAACTGCAGACTGTATTAGATATTGAGCCAGATGACCACAAGTTTGATCAATGGGATGGGCTTTTTAGGAATGTCTTAACTGAGAAAAACAAGGTGGAGAGGCCGAGAGAAGAACTTCCAGAGGTTCAAACGGAGGCAACTGAACACTGAGCCTTCGAGGGGAGACCAACAAATGCTGGTGGTGCACGAGAGCCTAGTATTGGATGAGTACAGATATCTCCGAGGATTGTGGGGCTGGGGAAGATGACATAGTTACAAAGGGGCATTTAAGACTATAGATGTGTTTGACAAGGGGATTCAAGATGTTAAAAATCAAGTTGTTGCTTGACCCAGAGTCAGTGTAGATCAGGGTGAACATCGGGGTAAGTTAGGGAATAGTACTTAGCGCGAGATAAGACACAAGCAGCAGAGTTTTAAACAGCCTCACGTTTACGGAGGGTAGAATGTGGGAGGCCAGCCTGGACAGTGCTGGAATAATTGAGCCGAGAAGGAACAAAGGCACTGATGGGTGTTTTAGCAGCAGATGCGCTGGGACAAGGGCAAATAACCAGTTTTAGTGATGGTGTGGATACAAGGCTGGGTAGCTCATCCCACAGTCAAATATGACACAAAGGTTTCAAACGGACTGGTTGCCAGGTAAAGGGATGGACTGAGTTGTTAGGGAACAAATGGGGCTGGGACTGCAAACAGCAGCTTCAACCTTCCCAATCTTTGATTGGAAGACAATTTTGCTCATCCGTTTGGGATATCCAATAAACAGTCTGATAATTTAGCAACAACAGAGGAGTCAAAAAAGTCAAAAAATCTCCTGACTTCTTGGATAAAAGCCACAAGTCACAGCATCTGCTGGAAGGAAGGCAGGTAGAAATCAAATTACTTTTTTCAGGCTTTAATTTGTTTTCTTTCCAGAAAAACAGTCAGAGGAATTTTGATGGCTTCTAAAAAATCATTCACATCCACAAGTTTTTCGGTTACATATTTGGTAGCAGGCAGATTGTCCTTTGTCAGTGACAATTGATCACCATTGCTGGCAGGTGGAACTAGACTGGGTTGGGATATCTGGTCGGCATGGACGGGTTGGACTGAAGGGTCTGTTTTTGAGCTGTACATCTCTATGACTCAATGACTCTATTCCACAGACCAATCAACTACTTGTTGCCAGCTGACTCTCATATCGTTCACTATCCCTGGATCTATTACAGCTGGAGTGAACCTCCCCTTAACTACTTGAACAAACAGCAGTGTAAACAGCACTTACAATGAGTGTTAGTAGGCTGTTTTTAAAAAGTACCACAAACGCTTCTAAAATCTTTGTTTTCTTTTGAAATAGTCATAGAGTCATAGAGATGTACAGCACAGAAATAGACCGTTCAGTCCGACTCATCCATACTGACCAGATATCCTAAATTAATCTCGTCCCATTTGCCAGGACCTGGCCCATATTCCTCTAAACCCATCCTATTCATAATTCCATCCAGGTTTCCATTAAATGTTGTAATTGAACCAGCCTCCACCACATTCCCTGGGAGCTCATTCCATACACATACCACCCTCTGCGCGTTGTCCCTCTCATCCTAAACCTATGCCCTCTCGTTCTGGACTCTCCCATCCCATGGAAAATACCTTGTCTATTTACCATATCCATGCCCCTCATGACTTTATAAAACTCTACAAAGTCACCCTCAGCCTCCGATGCTCCAGAGAAAACAGCCCTAGCATATTCAGCCTCTCCCTACAGCTCAAACCCTTCAACTCTGGCAACGTCCATGTAAATCTTCTCTGAACCCTTTCATGTTTCACAACATCTTTCTTGAAGGAAGGAGACCGGAATTGGATGCAATATTCCAAAAGTGTCCTAACCAATGTCCTGTACAGCTGCAACATAACCTCCCAACTCCTATAGTCAATGCTCTGACCAATAAAGGAAAGCATACCAAATGCCTTCTTCGCTATCCTAACAACCAGCAACTCTACTTTCAAGGAACTATGAACTTGCACTCCAAGGTCTCTTTTTTTCAGCAACGCACCCCAGGACCTTACCATTAAGTGTATAAGTCCTGCCCTGATCTGCCTTTCCAAAATGCAGCGCCTCACATTTATTTACATTAACCTCCATCTGCCACTCCTCAGCCCATTGGCCCATTTGATCAAGATTCCGTTGTCATTGGAGGTAACCTTCTTTGCTGTCCACTACATCTCCAATTTTGATGTCATCTGCAAACTTACTAACCATACCTCCTACGTTCACATCCAAGTCATTTATATAAATGATGAAAAGCAATGGACCCAGTACTGATCCTTGTGGCACACCACTGGTCACAGGCCTCCAGTCTGAAAAGCAAGCCTGCACCACCACCCTCTGTCCCTTTTCCCATTTCAATTAAAAATACTGAAAAATAAAGGAATACAGTCTTTACCATTTCAGTGGGTTGGGAGAGAGTGGTGGTGTGGGGGGTAACTGGAATCAGACCTGTCAACCCCAGCAAGAGCTAACTTGCAGCCACTGGGGCTACCTGGAACACTCCAGTCCACCATTTCAAGGCTCATTCCAGTGTTCTGGTTTTAAAAAAGCAGCAAAGCCAAAAGAAATCCTCACTCCCTCACTACACAATTTCTCACCTCCCCCCACACTCCCGATACATGATCCATGCCAACTTAGAGCTCTATACCCACCTTGATGCCAATTAAGAACCAACCCATGAACCTTCCACTCACCTTCACAGCTTCTTATAGCCCCAATGGCAGCTTAGCTTCATTTTATGCGAACTCATTGACCACCCCACTCGCTGGGAACATCTCATGAGGAGCCCTCCCTTCCCATGGTGAGATGAAATTAAATCAAGTTCTCCAGACTACACTCGATTAAACATGATACACTTATTGAGAAAATCCCATTGGGTACTTTTAAGCCACTTAAACCTTTTTAAAATCAAACATTTGTATTTCTTGTCCCACATCGAAAGCAACTATACCCTTATAGCCTCTCTGAAGTTGTTAACTTAAAGGCACCCAATAGTGAGAGTTAGACGTTGTTGATGCTTTCGGGAAGAAGTAATACTGTAATGATAGCAACCAAGTTTATGTCAAATAACATCTACTGAAGCATCAAGCCACGATTTTTTTACAACTGCAGGCTGACTTTTTGTTTCAATATTTAAAGTGCTGCAGCTTAACATGACTTGACAATTCCACAGAGCTCATCCACTTTATGTATCTTCATGTCTAATCTAAATAATACCAACAGGAGACATGGACTCCTCAAAAGGGTTGCCTGGCCGTCTCCAAAAGAGGTAACAGAACATCTCCAAAAGGATACCTTACCACTCCACAGAACTTTGCTAGGCTCAGACACTTTCCTCAATGGCACAAAATCCCATGTTTCTGGCGTGGTTCTGAAACCTCAATGGCCAGAGTTGCTTGTGGTTGAAGGCGGTCACTTTTTTGAATGTGCTGCCGTCTGCCTGAAGAGTGGCCGTGTGGAAAATGTCCCCACCCACTGCCCACTGGCCAGTGAGATGGTCGGTGCCAGGTTCAAGCATGGCATTTTCAGATTCTGGCAGCTGGTGCAGTTCTGGCTGTCACATCGAACCTTTCAAAAGCTTAATCTCTTGTATCCAGGGATATTTAATTCCCAATTGTGCTTGCTGTTTTTTGGACCAGGCCTCTCTTTTTAACCGAAAATGACGTTCCCATGTGACTGCCATCGATCGTATTTACCACACTCCATGGATTCATACACATGGAAGCCGAATTTATCCCATACTGAATTGTCTTCTTTTTGTGTTGTCAATTCATCACATATCTCTTTGCTCCCCTCCAATGTTGTCCCTGGATTCCTTTCTCCTGCACACTTAATTTAAACCTTCCCCTTAGTACGAGCAAGCCCCCCTGCAAAAATAGAGACTGACTAAGTAGGGTGGCACGGTGTGGCTCAATGGTTAGCACTGCTGCCTCACAGCACCAGGGACCTGGGTTTAATTCCACCCTTGGTCAACTGTCTGTGTGAAGTCTGTGTGGGTTTCCTCTGGGTGCTCTGGTTTCCTCCCATGAGGAAGTCCAAAACTGTGTAGGGTAGATGGATTGGCCATGCTCAGTTGTCCATAATGTGCAGGCTAGTTGGATTAGCCATGGCAACACACGAATAAGGTTGTGGGGTGGGGGTGGGGGTTAGTCTGGGTGGGATGCTCTTTGGAGGGTCAGTGTGGACTCAATGGGCCAAATAGACTGCTTCTGCACTATTGGGATTCTAGAAACTGCCCTTTTTATTTTTAAACAGAGGCAAACTCACAGACTGAAAAAACCCTCTGCAGTTGTGGCCTGTCCCTCAGAAAGTCCCTTCTAATGCTGGTATCACTGATGATTCCACGTGAATCTCCCTCTAGTGGCTCATGTTTGAGTGCTTGATACTGGTCATCACTACAACTATTGTGTCCAATTTTTAATGGATAGTTTGATTTTCAGGATGGTTGGAAGGCACTGCTGGAGTCCGATAGTAATCCACAAATATCGGAAGCTGGAGCGTCTGGAAAAGTATCTGATACTTCGAGTGATCAAGCTGCAACCAAGGTTCTTGGACAGGCTCCTGAGGGTGAAGACATTTTTGAAATGATGGTTTCCTTGGCATTGAATGAACTGGAGATGGAAGCAAGTGATACTGAAGAGCAGGTGAGATGAAGGATTTATAAAAACAGAAATGTTGTTCAGGCATTGATTGTCTAATTGTTTCCAATTAGTTTATTGCTGACAGAAACAACACACTGTTGAAGGTTTTCATTGTGCAGTCACTGAGGCAGACACAAGAATGACAAACTTCAAAGTGAGCAACAATTTATACTTGCTTACTGTGGACAGGGCAAGGGACATACTGTTAGATAGAATCAGCCAGTTGATGTGATGTATAGATTTTGCACTGCACTGACAATGAAATCTTAAACCTCTTTACCCATTGGTGCAGGAGGCAGAGTGTCATTTTGGCTTGACATGAGCATTCCTGTCTTGCCTTGTCCTTTTTTTGCTCTTTGTCCCCTCCGTCAGAGATACCAGTCTCATCACTTTAGTCTTGCTTTGCCATTTAGCAGGGGCACAAAGTTTGTCACGGTTATCAGCAAGCCGCAGTCAGATCAGGGCGGGCAGTCTTCACTCGGGGCTCCCAGCACCATGAAGAAAATGTGTCTGTGCAGGCTTGGAGGGCTGAAGGGCCTGTTCCTGTGCTGTTTTGTTCTTTGTTCAAAGTAAAAGGGCTGCCTCTGACTCCAGCTTGGGGCCTGCTCAGTCCAGTCAGAGCCAAGGTTGGTTGGTTGTCTCCAAGTAACAATGAGCAGCTAAATGTAAGGCGGCCAATCAGCCATCTTGATTCTTTCTGCCAAATTGGAGGTTGTTTTCCTTCTGGGGTGAGAGGGAGGCAGGTGTTAAGGGAGATGAGTGTGGGTGGCACCACCATTACTGTCGGCACAGGTAGGGAAGCAGCAGAGTGGGCAGACAGGATTCATGGTGTCAGGGGTTTGGGTGGGAAGACAATGAGTGAGGCAAGACATTATGGACAATAATGCCAGTGATAGAGACATGAAACTTGGTGGGAGCTGAGAACAGTGCCAGGGAGAGTGTCAGTGTGAGGTAACAGAGAGAGGGTGGTGACACTTACATTTGTGGAGTCTAGAAGGACATTGATCTTCTTCTGCCAGAGCTGGTTATTGCTTCAGGCAACTCCGACTGCTCACACCCAGGTGGCAACCTCGGAGCAGGCTGGCATAGCCTAGTGTCATGGCCTCCACTGCTGGCCCTGGGGGAGAAGGATATCCTGCCGCTGCACCAGCCCATCCAGCAGGATCTCCAAGTCACTGCCCACACAGCGAGTTGCCTGTCCACTATGTCTACAGCGAAAGTCAGGAACCATGCAGCCCAACTCCATACTGATGGTGCTCGGCTGGGTGCATTACCAGCTTTTAACCCTGGTGCAGATGCTGATGAATTCTGGGACATCCGCTGTGTGGCAGGTTGCCCTTCGCACTCCCCCCAACCTGAACCCCAAACACCGCTAACCCTGAGATACAGGTTGCCCTCCCCACCAGCACCAACACTCATGGCAGTGTTACCCACATTCATTTCCCTTCATACCTGCCTCCCTCTCTTTCCAGAACAAAAACAACCCCCAGGAAGAGTCTAGATGGGTGATAGTTGCCTTACATTTGGCTCCTCATTCGTATTTGGAGGTTGCTTTGGGAATGGTGTGTGCCAAAGTCGTCTCAGTGGTGAGGGATGTCATGGTGACATAGGTTGTTAATGAGGTGCATTTGGCAAAATAGGGTCCGAAAATTCACCAAGTCCTGTGGTGAAAAATCCTCAAAAAAAAACCTCAACTGCCTCAGCCAAATGAACCTTACAAATCAATACATCTAGTCCACTGTTACATGTGATTTTGTAACTGGACATCTCAAGCCACAAGATTGTGTAAAGTATTACACGAACAACTGAGAACAACTCGGGCTCTCACTTCCCCTTTCTAGGAGTCATATATTTTCAGAGTTAGCAAACTGTCCTCTGCAGACAAAAGGAACATGTCCAAGTTTGGTACCTTTTGTTGCTTTAAATACTTTATGGTGCATTCTCTCCGGCAGTGCCCCAGTGTCTACTTGGCAACATAACAGCACCCTTTTCTCATGCAAGTATAAATCACTGCTCCTTTTGAAACTTGGCATTTGTGCACATGTCCTGATGAAGACAAAACTCTTGAAGAGCATCTCTTTCTCCAGCACTATTCAAGTCTCTTCTCATCAGTTGTTTTAATCCTAATTAGTACCCTCTAAATAGTGTTCAAAATGACAGATCTATCGAGGCAGCAAATGCATTTCTGTTACGTGCTGTATTTGTACTAGTTATTGGGAAGAGTTTAAAATACCCAAAAAGACAATTTAATACTAATATTTATTCTTTTTTAAAATAAAATCACAGAGACGCCATTTGAAAACTGGTGACAGATGTAAAAAGGTGATTTTATTTCCTGAAGTAGTGGTGACAGACCGAAAACAAGGCATCCTGGGCTTCAAAATGCACAGATACGTACGAGAACAAGAGAAAGCAGTCGATAAAAAACATCATAAAGCGAAGACAGGATCCACAAAGGGGCACTCCCAGCAAAAGGCAACATGCAGATATGTACGAAAGGATGAGCCTTCTGTGGAAAGGTTGGATTCGGAACGCATTCTGAATGTGCTCCAAAGGGATAATCCAGTGCGTGTCCGGGGGACTCATCCAGAAGGTGTGGCCGGCAATACACCGAGCAAGCAAGAAACACAGCCACGTGGTGGTGCTGAAGAATCAGCCCAGAAGACATCATCACAAGAGCCCTCCAAAAAGAAACCAACCCAAGATGATTGAATATTGTTATCTGTAATAGAAGATGGTCACCAGGAACATTTCTGCTGAAGACAGGGATGCACTATTTGTTGAATGTCTCCATGTAGTCATTTTCTGAGATAATGCAGTGTCTTGTTTTGAGGATGTTTTGTCTGTCCTTAATAAAGCTACAAAATTGAAGGATACTGGCAGTTTGAATCTTGAAAACAAGGTAGATATGACATTAGAATTGAACATGTGTTGCTGGTTAAAGCACAGCAGGTCAGGCAGCATCCAAGGAATAGGAAATTCAACGTTTCGGGCATAAGCCCTTCATCAGGAATCCTTATGCCCGAAACGTCGAATTTCCTATTCCTTGGATGCTGCCTGACCTGCTGTGCTTTAACCAGCAACACATGTTCAACTGTGATCTCCAGCATCTGCAGACCTCATTTTTTACCCGAAGATATGACATTAGACTCCAATTAGTAATCTATTTCACCTATGAACTCTATAATCAATAGTTAGAATACTTTACACCCATCTCTAATTGCCTAATATGTACAAGTGATGATAAAATTATGTCTGTTGAGCCAGCCCCACCTATTTACTTCAGTTAATTTATTTGACATCCATTTTCGGACCGGAATGAATGCCAGGCTGGTTCAATCGAGGCAAAAACTCTTGGAAGTGTTCAATAGACAGTCTTCATGGGGAGGCTGGGAGTTTATTTGGAAGAATGGAAATTCACCTGTGTGTCTCTGTAAAGATTAGCAGAATGACAAATCGGTAATTGTTAAATCTGTAGTAGCCATGGTATTACAGCAGTAGGAGTTAGTTTTAACAGCCTCAGCTCTCTAATGCTGGCAAAATGTGAATTCAAGACTAACTGATCTTAGAGCCTTGGGAATAGAAATTACAGCTGGCATTCCTGTGGTGCCATCTTTTGGATGTGATATGAAACTGAAGTCCTGTCTGGTGGGTGTGAAAGATTACATAGAACAATTTGAAAAGTGGGAGTGTTCTCTGAGTGTTCTAGTGTTCTGCACTTCAGCTCATGTCAAGTCCCACATCCCACGTTGTGCTCACTGACCTACATCGCCTTACAGCATCCTCGTTCCAGGATTGATGTCCTTCCTCTTTGGTGACCTCTCCAAATTTAATCACTCCACCATTGATGGTCATGTCTTGTGCTGCATGGTCTCATGCTCTGAAATTTAAACTATCTCTGTCATGCTATCTCTCTATCTTCCTTTAAGATGTTGCTTAAAATTGACATCCTTCATAAAACGTCTCATCACCTATCCTAACACTGCAGCTCAGTGTCAATTTTTTATTTAATCGCGTAAGTTTGAACATCCTTTGGGATATTTCACTGGTTAAAAATGTTGTTTGATTTACAAATTGATCTATTGAGTTTTAACTTAGTGTGCAGCTGATGGTTAATTTAATTCTGCTAATCCATTCATAAGAGTGTGTGCACAAACCCCTCATTCAATCACATCTGATGTTCTTCCTAATAATTTAGAAGGTTAAAGAGTCATTCGAAGTCTTCAAGTATTAAGGAGATGCGGTGGGACAGAGAGAAACTATTCTTGCAGTTAAGGAGTCTAAGGCTCGAGGCTACAGTCTAGAAAATGTAAAGCTGAATCTTTAAGAGTAAAATTAGGAGCCATGTCTCCAAACACAAAGGGTGATAGAATGTTTCCTTTATTCACTTGTGAGTTACAGGCATTGCTGGCTAGGCTGTCGTTTATTGCCCATCTCTAATCAACTTTGAGAAGATAGTCTGAGCCACTTCTGCAGTGATGTCGATACGGTCCCAGTGCTGTGTTAGAGAGACAATTCCAGGATTTTGGCACAGTAACAATAAAGAAACGGCAATATGATCCAGGTCAGGATGGTGTGAGGCTTGGAGGGGAACTTGCATGGTATTTCCACGTATCTGCTGCCTTTGTCACAGAATTATAGAGCTGTACAACATGGAAACACACCCTTCTGTCCAAATCGTCAATGCCAACCAGATCTAGTCCCATTTGCCAGCGTTTGGCCCTGATTCCTCTCAACCCTTTCTATTCATATGTCCAATGGCATGGTTGCTCAATGGTTAGCACTGCTGCCTCACAACATCTGGGACCCAGGTTCAATTCCAGTCTCAGGTGACTGTCTGTGTAGAGTTTGAATGTTCTCCCTGTGTCTGTGTAGCTTTCCTCTGGGTACTCCAGTTTCCTCCCACAATCCAAAGATGTGCAGGCCAGGTGAATTGGCTATGCTCAATTGCCCATAGTGTTCAGGGATGTAGAGGTTAGTGTATTAGTTGGGGGCAAATGTAGGGGAATGGGTCTGGGTGGGTTATTCTTCAGAATGAACTTGTTGGGCTGAATGACCTGTTTCCACACTGTAGGTATTCTATGATACATCCAGATGCCTTTTCAATGTTGTAATTGTACCAGCCTCCACCATTTCTTCTGGCAGCTCACTCCATACAAGCACCACCCTCCGCATAAAAAAGTAGCTCCTTAGGTCACTTTTAAATCTGTCCCCTCTCACCTTAAACCTATGCCCCGTCTTTCTGTATGGTAGATGTCACGGGTTTGGAAGACATCATTGAAAGAGTCTTCGTGAATTAATACTGCTTTTTCTATATCTACCATTGTTCATCAGTGATGGATGTTGTCAGTATTTAAAGTCATGGATGCATGGCTGTACAGGTTGCTCTGTCTGGGACAGTGTCAATAGACAATAGACAATAAGTGCGGGAGTAGGCCAACTCGGCCCTTCAAGCCAGCACCACCATTCATTATGATCATGGCTGATCATCCACAATCAGTATCCTGTTCCTGCCTTATCCCCATAACTCTTGATTCCACTATCTTAAGAGCTCTATCCATCTCTTTCTTGATAGTATCCAGAGACCTGGCTTCCACTGCCTTCTGGGGCAAAGTGTCCAGCACCTTGAGTATTGTTCGGGCTGGACTCGCTGGGTGGCACAGTGGCACAGTGGTTAGCACTGCTGCCTCACAGCACCAGCGACCCGGGTTCAATTCCCGACTCAGGCGACTGACTGTGTGGAGTTTGCACGTTCTCCCCCGTGTCTGCGTGGGTTTCCTCCGGGTGCTCCGGTTTCCTCCCACATTCCAAAGATGTGCAATTCAGGTGAATTGGCCATGCTAAATTGCCCGTAGTGTTAGGTAAGGGATACATGTGAGTTGCGCTTCGGCGGGTCGGTGTGGACTTGTTGGGCCGAAGGGCCTGTTTCCACACTGTAAGTAATCTAATCTAATCTAATCAAATGGAGATTATTCCATCAAACTCCTAATTTTTGTCCTGTCGATGGTGGACAAACCAGTATTACTCCAGTCTCTGACCTGCTGTTGTAGACACAGTATGTTAATGGCTGGCCCAGTTCAGTTTCTGGTCAGTGGTAAGCCCCCAGTATCTTGATGTTGGGAGATTCAGTGATGACAAAAGCCATTAAATGTCAAACCACAATGGTTACATTCTCTCCAGTTTGGAAATTACCAGGAACTTGGGAAGTGTGAATGGAAGAATGGTAAAAGTTTAGAAGTCTCTTCCTTAAGTGGCATTTAATGATATATCATCTATTATATTGAAGTCTGAGAGTAAGAGTTCTGTTAACCAACGGTTTTAAGGCATGGAGGTACGTATGTGTTTATGGGATGAGGTCACAGATAAGACATGATTTCATTGAATGGCAGAACTGTCTCCACAGGATAAAGCTCCTCCTCCTTTATTAATTCAACAATATGATGTTCCTCCAGGCATCTCTACACATCCACCTGGGTAGGGTGGTTAAGTCCCAGTGCTCAATTTGAACATTTGTCCATTGTGAAACTAACTTGCAAAAATCCTTCCTCAGACGTGAGCCCAGGCATAAGCTTTGTTCATGAATGAGGGATGTTTTAAAGAACAGTTTTTGCTTCTTTGAGTGAACCATTTGGAAGATGGGAAAGGTAACACTGTTTAAAGTTGCTGTGCTGGCTGTCTTCAGAGAAACTACTACCTCATTAGCTGTCAGCAATAAATGCAACAAATCATGTCAGAACAGGCAATCCCAAGATCAGTACACCAAATATTTCTTTAGTGTTGCGTTTGTTATGCATTCATAATTTTCTTAAGCAGGCAGCCAGACCAGAACTTTGCAATTTGTTTCAGTAAATGTACAGTGAAAATTACCTGGAATAAGTTAGCGAGGTTGACTACCAGGTTTTAAAACAGACAAAAATTAATTCACAAGATTACACAGTGAAACACAAAAAACAGAATAAAGAATCCCTACAGAACTCAGTCTAGACGTAATTATGCTGTTCAAATATAACAACTGTATCTTTGAGAAAAGGAACAGCTTTTATATAAAAAAAGTGACCAGCTTTGTGACACTTCCCCCTTTAAAAAAAGAACCATCAAATCAAAAGATGGCTTCATTTTTAAAACCCATCAAAAACCTGGTTAGTAGTCTAATCACACATCTGCACTATACTAACTGTAAACCTGCAAACCTGCACAACTACATGTGAATTCAGGGCGTGACACACCTGCCACCGAACGCCTCCGTATCTCATTCGAGTCTCATTAATGCATCGGCAATCACGTTTTCCCGACCTGCCGCGTGCACAATTGTCACATTGAATCGCTGTAACAACAAGCTTCATCTAAACAGTCTGACATTTCTGGCATACTTAAACTACTGGAGTTGTGCCTCACTACACACTTTACATTCAACAATCAGATATACGAACAAATCAACGGAACACCCATGGGATCACCAATCTCGGGACTCATAGCAGAGGCAGTTATGCAAAGGTTAGAACAAACAGCCCTACCACAAATTCAGCCCAAACTCTGGGTCAGATATGTCAATGACACATTTGTAATCATCAAAAACACGGAAATAGAAAAAACACACCGGATCATCAACGCCACACTCACAGGCATCCGATTCACGAGAGAAGAAGAAAAGGATAGCCAACTCCCATTCCTAGACATGAAAGTACAGAGAACACCGAACGGAGAATTCACCACAAGGGTACACAGGAAAACAACACACACAGACCAAGTCCTAAACTATGAAAGTAACCACCCCAACACACACAAACGAAGCTGCATCAGGACACTATTCAAAAGAGCCACAACATACTGCAGTACACCAGAACTGCAAAAAGAGGAAGAGGAACACCTATACAAGGTATTCGCCAAAAACGGATACCCGCGCAACTTTATCAACAGATGCCTAAGAGACAGACCACGGAACGAGGACATGCCACAACCAAAAGGACTAGCCACACCACCATACATCAGGAGCATTTCAGAACTGACAGCCAGACTACTGCGACCCTTAGGACTCATAACGGCACACAAACCAACAGCCACGCTCAGACAACAACTCACTAGAACAAAGGACTCGATACCCAACATGAGCAAAACTAATGTAGTTTACAAAATACCATGCAAGGACTGCAGAAAACACTATATAGGACAAACAGGAAGACAGCTAACAATCCGCATACATGAACATCAATTAGCCACGAAACGACACGACCAGCTATCCCTAGTAGCCACACACGCAGACAACAAGCAACATGAATTCGACTGGGAAAACACTACTATCATAGGGCAAGCCAGACAGAGAACAGCCAGGCAATTCCTAGAAGCATGGCATTCATCCACAAACTCCATCAACAAACACATCGACCTGGACCCAATATACCAACTACTACAGCGGACAGCTGAAACTGACACCCGGAAGCGGCAAGGACAGACCACTATAAATACCGGAAGAAACATCAAAGAAGCACTTCGCAGGAGGCTCCAGAGCACTGATGATGCCGCCTAGCCAGGGGACGAAACGTTTGCAACAAAAACTTCCAGCTCGGCGAACAGAACCACTACAGCAGAATCATTTCGGAAATGTAAATGGGTCTCACCTAGACTTTGTTACCAGGGGTGGTGTCGAAGATTTCACTGGGCATGTGCCCTATGTCTGCACACAACCTATCACACCTTCCTCTCCCCCCAATCCTCAGTTGCAAACCCCACTCTGCCCCAGGGATACCTTCCCACCAGTGGACCCCACACCCACCTTGGTTGTGACCCCTCCTCCCATAGTCCAGACCCCACACTCCCCTCTTCAAACAGTAGCCCGCCTCGATATCTCCCACCCAATCCCGATCTGCCCTGTGCAAGCCACCATTCCCCTTTGCCCCCTGGTACCCTACTCACTGACATCCGACCCCTACCCTCCTGGCACTGTACCTACCTGGCACACTAGCCCCTGTCGTTTCACCCGAATGATTTTTTTGTGTTCAGTGCTGCAGGGACCTCCGGGGTAAGTCCCCAGCAGCAGCTTCCACCAGCAGAAGTCAAGGTGGCAGCAGGTTAATGGGTTGCAGGTAACCTCCCAGAAGCTCTCCCACCTCACACCTGCCTTCCACACTGACCCTTTCACGGGAGCTGTCACAGCGGCTCTCCCAGATTCCCAGACCTTCACATTTCACAAGGAGGCAGGCGGCTGCCGCTAGAAACAGGGAATGGGGGCAGTCTGGGGGAACCTATCAGAACACAAGTGCAGCTTCGCCTTTCTGAAGGACTCCCGATCGGTCCCTCCTGGTGGAAATGCGGAAATCTTCTGTCGGGTTTGATTAAAATAAAAGGTTAGTGAAAGTCAGTCCGATTGAAGGGGCCAGTGTTTGGAAAACCTGGCTCATTGGTTCTCATTCCCACACAAACAAACTTGCATTTCCGCCCCCCAAACTTTTCCTCTGAGTGTTGTGACTTCCTCATTGATTGATGTCAGTTTCAGTCTCATTGTTGGTGGAGACAGGGCCTGGATTTTCATTCCGTCTGTTTGTCCTTTTTCTCCCCCCCCGGCACAATAACATTAGCACAGCTTTGAATCAAACTTTTATTCTGAATATTTTGACTGGACATCCGGAGAGCTACAACCTCAAATTCTGCTCAATCACGTTTACTAATCCAGAGGATTTTACCCGCACTGTCGCACACAAATAACGCACGCAGGCAAAGTAGAAAGGAACTGTGTCCTTTCAGTTGTGTGTTGACATCAGTTGGCCTTCATTCGATCCTGCAACACAAAAGTGCAGCAGCAATGAATACCGCTGGATAAACTGGAAAGATAGCATATCACCAGTATTACTGGCAGTCCCTCCTGGGCTACTGGTTAGGCAGGTAATGGCCCGTGTTACTGGTACCAGCCATATCTACTGGTGCCACTATTACTGATACCACCGATATGCACTGGTGCCACTCATTTCCTACACAGTGAATTGTGATCTTTCAAATTTCCCCTTTTTTGGAAGGGTCCTAGATAATGTTAAGTCTGCAAAAGTAACACTCATTCCTTTCAGAAATGGAAGAAAGTAAAAAACAGGAAATTCCAGGGGAATTCGGACTGGCAGCAGTCACCAGGAAACTGTTGGGATCCACTATACAGATAGAGATAACAAGTCATTCAAAATATCATTGTATAATTGTAATCAAAATATCAATGATAATTGTATTATCATTGTATCATTGCAACATGAAAGGGAAATCATGTTTGGTAATTGGTTTACTGTTTCTTTGAGGATGTAACTGCCAGAGAAATGGAACAACTGCATGGAAAATATTCAAACTTTCAAAATGCAAACAAAAATACATTATATGGAATATTACTGCATAAAACAAGGGCTCACTGTGTTAGCATAATATATTAGCAAGGACAGAGAATTGATTAACAGACAGAAAATAATAAGCACAAACCATTTTCAGGTTGACAATCTGAAACAAACCATTGCGAAGGAACTGGAGTGGAGCCTCAACTATTTACAGTCTATTGTGTGCCTCAGACAGTGGGACCATGCATAGTGTATTCAAATATCATGTCCCAAGGTTAGGTGGAAAGTGAAGCTGTGAGAAGCATATTGATTGAGGGGATATAGGTAACTGAGTGGTGACGGTTAGTGTATTAAATTGGAAATGCGAGATGATTCAATTTGGCAAGACAAATAGGAAAGCAGACGATTTTATAAAACCAATTACACATGTTGGCATACAGAGGGATTGTCTATGGAACACAGAACAGTAACTTGTAGGCACAGCAAATAGTTAGGAGAGCAAATGGTCTGTTGGACTTAGTTGTGGAGAAGGGGCTAGAATTCAAGACTTTACGTTATGGCATCTTCCTGCAAATATACAGGGCTTTGGTAAGGCCTGGCCTGAAATACTAATTTGGTATTGGAGTCTAAGGACAGTGTACTCTGGGGTGAGAGAGTTGTTCCATGTGGAGAAATTTGGTAGGATAAACTCTCTAGAGTTTATAAGAATTAGTGATGACCTCACCAAATCATGGAAGATTCCGAGAGAATCTGACAGATGGATGTTTTGGATCTGTAACTCTGGTTGGTGTCTACAGGACGAGGGCCATAGTCTCAGGATAAAGGGTTGGGCAATTAGAGTCTTGGAAACATACAGCATGGCAACATTCCCTTCGGTCCAACTCGTCCATGCTGACCAAATTTCCCAGACTAAATTCATTTCACTTGCCTGCATTTGGCCCATATCCCTCTAAACCTTTCCTATTCATGGACCTATCCAAATGTCTTTTAAATGTTGTAACTGTACCTGCATGAACCACTTCTTCTGGCAGTGCATTCCACACACAAACTATTCTCAGTGTGAAGGAGTTGCCTCTCAGGTCCCTTTGAAATCTTTCCCCTCTCACCTTAAAAATATGCCCCCCAGTTTTGAACTCCCCCTTCCAAGGGAAATGACCTTTGTTATTAACCTTATCCATGTCCCTCGTGATTCCATTAACCTAAGGGGAGGAGATAATTGATGAATCTTTGAAATCTCTACCCCAGGATGCAAGGGATGCTCACTCACTGATTATACACAGGAGAGAGGTTGATCCAGTGTTTGGATTTTTGGGGATCGAGGGATGGGGACCCGTTTGGAAAGTGCACATTCAGCTGGAAGCTCAGCCATGATCTTATTGAATGACAAAGCGGGCTCGAGGGGCCGAATGGCCTCCTCCTGTTTCCCTCCTTTAGGATGAACAACATCTTCCTTCTGGCCATTCTCTTCACGGGTTCACCTCAGGTGGCCCTGACATTGGCCAGGTTTTTTAAAATTAGAAGCCAAGAATGGTGTCGTGATTCCATTCTTTCACACTTCCATTCTTTGAGTTTGCGATTGATACGAATGAGGGAAAATTCTTGCCAAATACAGGCTGAGATGCTGTGCCACGTGTCTCTTATTGAGATTAAAATGATATACCCAGTGTTGCTAAACACAGTCCTCCTCATCGATCACTCTGCACTGCCTTTACAAAAGCAACATGCATTTGTGTAGCACCTTCACTGTAGTAAAGTGACTCCCGGGCCCTTCAGAGAAGTATTTGCGAAGACATTGGACACAGAGACATGTGAGGAGATGTTAGGGATGGATTGTCTAAACCTTTGTCAAAGAAGCAGGTTTTAAGGAGGAACACTTGGAAAGCTTTCGGGGAGGGATTCCGTTGCTTAGATCTGGGAAGCTGGAGTCACAGCCCCTGGTGGTGAAGTGATGAAATTGGGGAGATGCAAGAGGCCAGCATTGGAAGAGATCAGAGGAATTGGAGGGTTAGAGGCCCACGGGGGGTGACAGACAAAGGATTGGGAAAGGCCATCAATGGTTTCAAAGGCAGGGTTGAGAATTTTAAGACTGAGGCTTGGACCAATTAGAAGCAAATGTAGCCTAGAGTACACGAGGGTAAAAGGGGAGTAGATTGGTACAAAAAACATTTGGGCATTTTTAGTGCTGCTGTAAATGACTTGTGAATGGCATCAAAGCAAATGGAGTTGAGAGGGAGCAGAGGGATGTGTTGGAGAGGTATAGAAAGTATAGTTTTGGC
>NC_083407.1:102759740-102793804 GCF_020745735.1 Hemiscyllium ocellatum | reverse complement strand
TTTATCTGTGATCGTCACAATTGTAGAGCGGGGCCACATGAAATGATAGTGTCAGTAGAGAGCTGAAGGAGTGTATGACCATTTAGATGCAGAGGGGACCTTATAATAGAAGGGACAGCTAAGGGAGAGTAGGAGTGTCACGAGGGGAGGTGATGACAAGTTAAGATGGAGGTTGAAAACACTGAAGCTGTGGCATTGACCTGGGCAGAGGCTGAGAGAGGGAAGCAGGAAGTAGTTTTGACAAGGAATTCAATTTGTCTCAAGGATATGGTCTGGACAATGACAAATTACAGGAGCAATGATGGGCGTGAGAGGAAGATGGAGAAGCTGAGCTGTCCAAAGGCAGAGAAGCTGCCAGCACAGGAGGGGGACAGATGAAGGCAGAAGTGGGACCACTGCAATCTGGTATCTCCCACATCTGAACAAGCAGTGCAGGAGACACTGTCTGCTTCACTCATGATAACGATACAGTGGTGCAAATATTATGTGTTACCTGGGTCAATTACAACACAGTATGCAGTCTGTGTCCCATGCCTTGTGTCCCCATTCCTGGGCATGACATGCTATCCAGGTCTCTCGAACTGCCATTTCTTATTATTGCTGGCCATACTAAGGTGCTCGAAGAACCAAGGCCCTAAATCCTAAATAATTCAACCTTCATCAAAAAATGAAAATGACTCCTCCACCATGCGCAGGGTACAAACAAACTCCATTGTGCTGTGTATGTCTGACCCTTTAACCTTTAACACACATCACTGACCTGTTCCTGCTGGGAACTCCCCTGGTGCTCGCCTTCCTCAGCTGTGGCCTTTGTTTTGGAATGTTGTCCAGTAACATCAGAGGCAGATAACGTGGTGGGGCTTTTCCTTTCATCTCCGTCCTGATCACTCTCTGCACTTAGAATTGATGTCAATGAAGGTTGATAGCTTAATAAATCAAGACTGAAATGTTTCCCTGAAGGTTTCTGTTTGAAAGCAGAAAGGTAATTATATTTGGCAGTGGACTCTTAATTCCTTTTTTTAGCATCAACAATTCTTCTTCCCCCTATCAGAAGTATTGATTCGATAAGTCTCTTTCCTTGTTCCCTCAGCTAGCTTGTGTCGACGACTCAACTTTCCTTTCAGAGTTTCACTTTGCTAAAGTAACACTATTCATCTCCTGCTGGAAATGTTCTAATTATTGAATGTTTAGTAATCTATTCTTTTATTTTCACTTGTGAGACTTTGAAATGCTCTTGTGATACATTACATGTTCCTATGAGTTTTCTGTGAAACATGGGCACATAACTCAACACTGAGACTTCATTATTTTGATTTAATAACGTCTCCTGAATTAATTTTAATGGACCTCTAATCTCATGGCCATAAATCCATTCAATAAGCAAAACCTCGTAGATTCATTTGCAGAATCTCTTGTGAGAAGCAAGAAATTATTAAAAAATGTAATCTTTTGTCTCACTGGTGTGGGTATTCATGATAATGTGCCTTAAACGTGGTTAAGAGAAAGTGAGAACTGCAGATGCTGGAGATCAGAGTTGAAAAATGTCGCGCTAGAAAAACACAGCAGGTCAGGCAGCATCCGAGGAGCAGGAGAGTCGATGTTTTGGGCATAAACCCTTCATCTGGAATGTGGGCTGGGAGGGAAGAGGGCTGAGAGATAAAAGGAAGGGTGGGTGTGGGGCTGGAGTAAAGGTAACTGGGAAGGCGATAGTTAGATTCAGGTAGGAGTGGTGATGGTGATGGGTTGGAGTTGAGGATGGAGTTGGAGCGGAGAGGTGGGAAGGAAGATGAAAAGGTAGAACAGGTCCAGAAGGCAGTGTCGAATTGGAGGGTCGGATCTGGGAGGAGGTGTGGAGAGAGGAGATGAGGAAACTGGTGAAGTCGACATTGATGCCGTGTGGTTGGAGGATCCCAAGGCGGAAGATGAGGTGTTCTTCCTCCTGCTGGACTTGGTGCTGGAGGAAACCCAGCAATTGAATGTCCTTGGCGGAGGTGGGGGCAGGGGGAGTTGAAGTGGTCGGCCACAGGGCAGTGGGGTTGGCTAGTGCCTGTGTCCCAGAGATGTCCCCTGAAGTGTTCCATGAGTTGCTGTCCTGTCTTCCCAATGTAGGGGAGACCACATTGGGAGCAATGGATACAGTAGATGAGGTGTTTGAATGTGCAGAAAACTCTCTGCCAGATGTGGAAGGATCTTTTGGAGGTTTTAGACTGATGTGATCTCTTCAATGTGCCCTATGTTTACAGATGATACCCAATTCACTATGATTGTTTTATTCACATATTGCTAATGGTTTCCTGGAATATTTTGGGCATAAAGTTAGAACCCTGAATAAATGGTATCTCAAGTGGTAGTTAATAACCTGCTCAGTGATGCCCAGCTTGGGTTCCACCAGGGTCACTCAGCTCCTGACCTCATTGTAGCCTTGGTTCAAACATGGACAGAAGAACTGAATTCCAGAGGTGAGGTGAGAGTGACAGGCCTTGACATTAAGGCTACATTTGACCAAATGTATCATCAAGGAGCCCTAGCAAAACTGGAATCAATAGGAATCAAGAGAAAACTCTCTACTGGTTAGAGTTATACCTAGCACATAGGAAGTTGGTTATGATTGTTCGAGGTCAATCATCTCACCTCCAGAACATCTCTGCAGGGGTTCCTCAGGGTAGTGTCCTGGGCTCAATCATCTTCAGCTGCTCCATCAATGACCTTCCATCCATCATAAGGTCAGAGTGGAGATGTTTACCAATGATTACACAATGTTCAGCACCACTCGTGACTCCTCAGATACTGAAGCAGTCCATGTTCAAATGCTGTAAGATCTGGATAACATCCAGGCTTGGGCTGACAAGTGGCAAGTAACATTTCAACCACACAAATGCCAGGCAATGACCATCTCCACTAAGAGACAACCTAACCCCTACCCCTTGACATTCAATGGTGTTACCATCACTGAATTCCCCACTATCAACATCACTGAGGTTATCATTGACCAGAACCTCAACTGGACACACCATACAAATGCAATGGCGACACAAGCAGGTCAGAGGCTAGGAATACTGCAGTCAGTAACTCACTCCTCTGTCTCCAAAGCCTGTCCACCATCTACAAGGCACAGGTCAGGATTGAGATGAAATACTCCCCACTTGCCTGGGTGGATGCAGCGAGAGCAACACTCAAGAAGATGCCCTCCCTGAAACCACACACCATTCTGACTTGGAAATATATTGCCATTCCTTCACTGTCTCTGAATCAAAATCGTGGCCCTCCCGCCTTAACAGCATTTGAGGTGTATCTCCAGCACACGGACAGCAGCAGTTCCAGAAGGCAGCTCACCTTCATCTTCCCAAGGGCAACTAGAGGTGGGCAATAAGTAAGTGTCCAGCCAGCAATGTACACAGCCCATGAATGAAAAAAAGAGAAAAGAGCTGAACTAACCTTTGCACTACCATCCTCACTATATTTGTAATTCAAAGAAATAGCTTCTGGGATTCGGGCAGTCATATCCACAACCGATGTCTTGTTTTCATTTTTGGGAATAATCTGACACAGTTTACTGACATTCGACCAAATGGTTCTTCAAAAATTCGCCGAGATGTCAAAGGGGCTGGTCTGATTACATGTTGAAGTTTCCCTACCATCTGACATATATATGGTATGTTCTACAGAACTGCATGACATCTTTATGGCCATGTAACATAGTGGTGTTTAATGCCTGTGTTTCCTGGATTCCTACATGTTCTGCCTTAGAAAATTTATGTGCTATCTGCAATATCTCTTTACAATAACTGGGTGATACCACATTTTATGAATGACTGTCATTGTTCACCTGCAGATCTATGATTGTCTAAGTTCATCTCCACTTTCTCATTTCTTCAATACAACCAGTAGAACTAGCTGTCTGAGTCAATTGACCAGGGGGTGCAGTGCATACCCCATCCTCTAGGAGACAGTGAGGACACTGATACCCCATCCTCTGTGTGCCTTCAATTCTGAAATGTTTGGATAGTCAGGGTTTCCATTTCGCTGTCTCTACATATCGTTGGTGATCGTAACTCTGATGATCCCAAATCAGTCGATCAAGATATCTGAATAGATAACTAATAGTAAAGGAGGAAACACTGGGAATGCACTCAGGTATAAATAAACTCCCACCCCTTCAACCTTTAATACTCAAGGATTGCTGAGCCCTTACACGCGGGTGGCCCCAGTTTTGGGCAGTTCTGTGATTACCTTAGACGTTGAGGCAGGTTTAGTGAATTTAGATTTATCTTGGTCCTTGTCAGATCCCTTCTTTTCCTGACTGTGACGTCTTGCTGAACGTTTCTGCAGTGATAAGAGAAAGTTTCAGAAATGCTGCATGTAGTTTTCTCTGACTGTACAACCCCTGCTACAATGACCAAGACAGAGCCATCAGATCAAGACCATATTTATGCTTTCGAGACCGTGTGTCGCCATTGAGCAGTGTGGGAGTGCTGGCTGCACACCCCACTCATTAGAAGATGCTGTGATTCCTGAGTCAGTTCCAATCGGAATGTACAGATTGTGTCCCCCTCCTTACTGTCCATTTCTGGTCACAATCAGATGCCCAGACCTCTCATGGTGCCCTGATGCAATCGATCGAGACATTGTGAATAAATCAAATTTCACCAAAGGAGGGGAAAGTCCAAAATCACACCTGGGGACAAAGCTACCTCACTGAGCTTGAATGGACAGAATCACTGCACAGCTTTCCCATCCTTCCAACTTTGGATAATCAGGGATCACTGCCTCCTTCCCACTGGATCAGGATGTTTGGCTTCATCAGCTGTGGGCCCAGCCTAGGCTGAAGGATTACCTTGTGCTTTAAGGCCTTTTTCAGAATTGGATGATCTGCCTCTTTCATTGAACCTGATGATATTTTCGTGACGAAATCCAGGGTGGGATCACTGTCTGAAAGATCCTAAAGAGAAGAATATGGTTATTTGTTGCAGTGTTGCTTCTATTTCTTTTGTTACTCTAGACTTACTCTGAACAAGGAAGGCCATTGAGATTTTGGAATACTTGGGCAGATAGGAATCATAGAATTCCTGCAGTGTGAAAAGAGGCCATTTGGTTCATTGAATCTGTACTGACCTTCCAAAGAGCATTCCACCCAGACTTCACCCTATCCCCTTAAACCTCATTTTAACTGTGGCTAATCCACCTGACATGCACACTACAGGTCTTTATGAGTCTGAGGCCAGAGCATTTGCTCCTGATCTGGATGATGTGCCCAGGCCCACAGATGGCAGGGCCTCTGCGGTGGCCTCCCACAGGATGGGTTGGGGGTGTAGTGGTAAGTCTTCCCTCCCCATCTCCCCTCTCTCCCCTTCCCCTCAGGAGAGGCAGTCTCCCCTCTGTCTAATTTTGAAACCATTGATTTCAGCAAGGAACATAGAACAATAAGAAAGTTACACATTTCTCATATTTAAATCTGAACAATTTTTTAATCATCCTGTTCAGAGAACTAATTACACACCTCTGGCACAGGTGGGACTTGAACCTGGGCCTTCTGGTCAATGTTACCTCTACACCACATACGTACCACAACAGCAAGGGATCCAAAACTGATCCCTGTAGAACAATGCTGCAAATCACCTGCCACTCGCAAAATCATTGTCAAACATTGTCCATTGTTTCCTGTCACTGAACCAATTTCAGATCCATTTTGCCACATTCCCCTGTGTGCAATTGGCTTTAATTTTTCTGATATACCAGACCTTGTCAAATACTTTCCTCAAATCCAGGTCGACAACATCCACTGCACGACCTCGTCAATCCTCTCTGTTACTGCCTCAAAAATTCAACTTTGTCTCTAAGACACAGCCTCCCCTTAACAATACCATGCTGACTATCCCTGATTAATCTGTACCTTTCCAAATAACAGCTAATTCTATCTCTCAGTCTTGATTCTAATAATTTGCCCACCATCAAAGTCACAATGACAAGCCTCTAATTCCTAAGCCGAGCCCTCACATCTTTTTTCAATAATGGTACAATGTTTGCAGAGTTCCAGTCTCGGGGACCTCGACTGCATTGAGTGAGGATTGGAAAACCTCTCATACTTTCCCTTTCTTTTAATTTATTGTTTTAATTATATTATTGTGGAGTATTGAAATTCTGAACTTTTATTTCTTTATTTTTCTAATTTATTACTATGATTTTGTACTGTTGTGGGACTATAATGCGGACAATTTCTTTTCAAATTTCTTTTAAGAATTTATACTGAAGAATCTTTACTGAGTTACCTTTCTCCCCAAGATGGTGCCGTAAGTGATGATTTGTAAACTTTTCACTCCACTCATCTGACAATAAAGCTCATTCAAATTCAAAACAATCTTCAGAACTGTCTTTATTCCCACCCTGACTTTGAAGAATACAGTTTTAAACTTGATTATTGATCAGTCGAAAGATCATGTGAATAATGTTGGTGCCCCTGGGCTCTCACATAGACTAATTTATGTGCAGGATTTCACAACATCCAATTGCTAAGTCCTGTTGGACCCAAAACTCTGATTTCTCTCCACAGCTGCTGCCAGACTTGCTGAGCTTTTCCCACAATTTCTGTTTATGTTATAATCCATCCAGCACTGGTGATTTATTCACCCACTGGAAGGTTAGTCCATCCAGCAGTTCCCTTCTCACTGTGTTTATTGTATCTACCATTTCACACTATTCCTCCTTAACTAGAATATCTGCCACATCCCTCTCCTTTGAGAAAACATAGTCAATGTAGTCATGAATTATGACAACGTTAACATGCTGCATGTACCCTCAGCACATCAGCTTTATTGTGTTTACATTTATAGCTTTTAGTATTAGTGAGTTTTGAGAAGATTTGTAGCTCAGATTGAGGTTTTGGATGTAGGTTTGCTCGCTGAGCTTGAAGATTAATTTCAAGACATTTTGTTGCCCTTCCATACGGATGAGGCAGGGCACCATTTCGACTGGGGACAACTTATCCATCCTAGGACAAGCCAAACAAAGACACGCACGAGAACTTCGAGAAGCATGGCATTCCAACTGGAATTCTATCAACAAACACATCAAGTTAGACCCCATCTACCACCCCCTGAGAAAAGGGGCAGGAAGTGACTTCACCACAGGAAATAACATCACCACAGGAAATGACATCAGAAACCCAAAGAAATCCAAACATATAAATAGAAAGCAGGAATTTTAAACAGTGCTTCGCCTGAGGCTCACCGAAGATGTCAACTACTAGGGTGATGAAGTGTCTGCAAAGGCACCTTCAAGCTCAGCGAGCAAACCTACATCCAAAGCTTTTCTTATTCCAGTTCTGTATATTATTTGACCGTTGTTTCTTCCCTGAGACTCACACACTAAGGCTTTGCCTCCTGTTCCCTACTCGAAATCTGCACTCAGATTCCCATTGCACTTAGTACTTTATGGTCACTTTCCAGGATCTTTCTGGAATTCTGGAACTCAGTAACAGCACTTCAAGTATCTGTACCAAGGTACTCTGTATCTGAGGTGGCGCTGAGTGGTGACATTACAAACCTTTCACTGCATTCATTTGCGTGCAAGTGACAAGAAAGCTCTTCTAATCTAGGACAATGAAAATGCAATGAAAACTCAGGGTTTCATTGCTGACTGTTCAGTTCAAAGGGGAGTCTGCATGATTCACTGCAACTCCAGTATTGACAGGGACAGATCTGGAGTTGGCAGGCTCCTTACTGCTCACCAACCCAGCAATGTCTTCCCACTGATGGTGATGTTTGGATGGCCTCCAGCCACTAGATGGAGAGAACAGATTCCTCCCTCCTCACAGCCAGGGCCTCTGGAGCACCATTGGAAGAGAACCATGTCCCCTCAGGAGTAATGTCAGCCACATCTCTCCACCCACATGTTTCTCCAGAGCATGTGCAGCCAGATGCTCGCCATCTGTTTAAGAACCATTGGCTTCCTTTAGGTGGGATCGTGTATACCTGAAACCTGGTCACCACTGACAGGCGTGACACCAGGGAGCAGTGTGGGAATGCTGCCTGAATGGGTTTAATAGGCATGTGCGGTTCACATCTCACCCTCTGCATGGCCATTGCTGGATACAATCAGATGCTCAGCTCTTTCCATCTTTAATTATCGTCACTGATCCACCTGTTGTTTAATTAATCATCCAAGGGAACAGACCAAAAAATAAATCGACTTCTTCCACAGGAGATAAAAGTCCAGAATCTCACCCAGAGGACAAATAAACTGCATTCCTGACCACAACCCACTTACAACACCATAAATTACTGACCGTTTCCTCATGTTTATGGTAATTTTCAGTTGTGTTCTCACTGCTGAGATCTCCACCTGACACGCGAATGGCAATTCCATGATCTGAGCTTGTCTGTGGTGAAGAGTCAGGAGATCTCTCTGAATATTTCTACATTAAACAAAAAGGTAATTTTTTTCACAATGCTTTCATCTTTTCCACACACTCTTCCCCATCTCCTACATTGAATAAGACAGAGCTATCAGCTCTAGGATCTGTTTCCCCATTGGGAAGTTGGTATTCGAGGGAACAGCTGAGCAATGGCTCTAGGTGAGTGATCCCCCATTTCCCGGGTGATGAACGTTCATTGTGAATGCAGAACCCTTTTAATAAATCTGCTCATTGTCTTTCTTGTACGTGGTAAAGGGACGTTTGTAAAATGGACAGAATTAATTACACATTGGATTGAAGTTTTATCTCAAGTGTTGAAGAGGGTTAATTGACTCGGGATGTTTCTGTCGACTCATTTCAGGTGATTACCAGACAAGTAACTCAGATTCTAGCCATCATTCAGAAGTACAAAGATTGGTGCTGGTGTTGGTGAAGACTAGCCCAGAAAAACAGGCTTTCAGGCAGAAGTTCAAAATATTGCTGAGAGATAGTTTGGGTATAAACAGACAGAGATCACTGGTATTCATGAAAAGTACATCCTTTGGTTAACAACTTGATTTTCAGGCTAAGCAATAAGAGGCAAATTTTTCCCAAATACTTCATGCGCAAAAGAGCCTCCGAGATGGCTCTTGATCTGCAAACCAATTTACCTCACTGTGACCATAAAACATAGAACATAGAACAGTACAGCACAGAACAGGCCCTTCAGCCCACGATGTTGTGCTGACCATGTCAGGGAATTGAAGCACATGATGGGATATGACCATCCGGAGGCTGCTTAAAGAAATGATTGTCACTGAGTTGCCTGGCAACACTCATTAAAGAGGCTGCACAGCATTTCTACATCTAATATTTGAGCAAACACCCTTTCGGAACGGCGACTGGGAGGAAACAAGTCATTGCCAAGGACTTAGGGCACCATTGTAGGATAGAATCGATATTTGAAGGGATGAAGAGGATTGGCCCTGTGTAATACCTCCTCCAGCAGTCAGCATGTGTCTCTGCCCATGATAGGCACTTCACCTTCTTCAAAGAGGCAGTGGGGGGAAGAGGGTTCGCTGGCCAGCTTTATTACCTCCGGAGCTAACCTGCTTTCTCACGATATTCGTCCCCACCTCCTGCAGGAATGAGGTCTGTTTGTGAGAATCTTGTGAAGTGTTATGTACCTGTCATGGTGTCATTCTGATGCTTTCTGTGTGAGCTTTAAGTTATAGATAAATCGGGAGTTACAGACCAGCTTAATGATCATGGTAGGAAGCAAAATGAAAATTTTCTTCAAGTGTTAATTTGTAAAAATTGTACAAATTAAAGTTACAAAGAAGAACAGAATAGATTTTCTGAAAGCAAATTCATGCTGGAAAAATAAATTACTGAACCTTTTTTGAAGGAAAGATAAGATTAATTCACTGGAGTAATGTATTTGGATTTTTAATCAACCTTCAATATGATCTGCCACCTAATGGAGTTGTAATTAATGTCAAAACATGGAGTCAGGGAAGAAAGAGCAGAAAAGATAGCAGATGTAAAGGGATGGTCCATTGAGCTGAGTACAAGGAACATTGCTATTCATCAGTTACAGAAGGAGTTTGGCCTCAGGTGTACAAAAGCAGTAATTGTTTTTTAAAAATTGAAATGTTGGGGAAAATATCAAATTGCTGAGAAAACACAGTGATATAGAAACTGCACAAGAAGAAAATCTAGAAACTGCTAAAAAATTGGTAGAATGAGTTTTTAAATTGTAAATGTAATGTAACAACATTACAATACTGACTACAATAACATGTTAACTTGTTCAACTTCGCATTTCATGATCATTTTTAAATAATTCCATATTTTAAAAATGGTCTTCCCCAAGATGTCCCATCATGAATTCTGTTTGGCCCATCCCTGGCACTCAATTTTTGTGAAATATTATTTCTTTGTTCAGCTATTCTTAATGTGTTTATTCTTATTCATTTAAAGCTGTCTTGAATCTGTAGCATCTCAATGCTGTTTATAATCTGCTGTCTTCACACGTATTCTTGTATTGAATCAATGCCTTTTAAATTCTATGGTCTTACATTTTCATCAAATTTTTAATCTCCATTATTGCAATGTTGCAGTATTTTATCTATAAGATTTTCAATTCTTTCTAATGACAATTCTACATGTAACTCTTACATTCAAGTTTTAAATTCAGTAAACAAAACTATATTATATTAATTCTTTTAAGCTTTGCACTGTGTTCAATGGCAACACTGCATCTTTGTTTAGCTAAGTTGGGTTTTACTGCTTTTTTTAATGATTAGCTTTTGGGTTTCCAAACATCTGCAGCCAAGGTGAAGATTTCCTGTGTCTTCACAGGCAATTTCCAAGGTGAGATAGATAGGTTCTTGAGTATCAAGGGTTACGGGAGAAAGCGGGAGATGGGCTTGAGTAACTTATCAGCCAAGATTGAATGGTGGAGCAGACTCGATGGGCTGATGGTGTACTTTCTTCTCCTATATCTTATGGTCTTATGGTCTTTAGTCATGGGTCTGGAGATAAAGTGGGGACATTAATAATTACTTCAAGGGGCTCAACAGAAATTTTAGGGGGGTGGGGGTCAGCTGGAAGGTTATCATAGCCACTGGGATAGCAACAGAAAAGGGAAGATGAAGGAAGGGGGAGAATTCTCGTGTCACTGATGGAACTTGCAAGTCACTGATACCGAGGTGAAATTAGAACCTTGCCCAATCAAATCACAAGCCAACTGTGCACTAACAAAATAAAATGACTGAGACCACACGCAAAGAAGTGGAATTATTTAGGTTTTTTTTGGGTAACATAGAACATAGAACATTCCAGTGCAGTAAAGGCCCTTTGGCCCGCCATATTGCTCTGACCTGTGAAAGCAATCTGAAGCCCATCTAACCTACACTATTACAGTCTTGTCCATATGCCTATCCAATGACCATTTAAATGCCCTTGAAGTTGGCGAGTCCACTACTATTGCAGGCAGTGCGTTCCATACCCCTACTACTCTCCGAGTAAAGAAACTACCTCTGACATTTGGCCTAGATCTATCAGCCCTCAATTTAAAGCTAAGTCCCCTCATGCTAGCCATTGCCCTTCGAGGAAAAAGGTTCTCACTGTCCAACCTATCTAACCCTCTGATTATCTTATATGTCTCAAGTCACCTCTCAATCTTCTTCCCTCTAATAAAAACAGCCTCAAGTCCCTCAGCCTTTTCTTGTAAGACCTTCCCTCCACTCCCTCCGCTCCAACCCCAACCTCACCATCAAACCGCAGACAAGGGAGGCGCGGTAGTAGTTTGGCACACTGACCTTTACACCGCTGAGGCTAAACTCCAGCTCGCTGACACCTCCTCCTACTGCTCCCTTGACCATGTCCCCACCTCCCACCACCAAACCATCATCTCCCAGACCATCCGTAACCTCATCACCTCAGGGGATCTCCCATCCACCGCCTCCAACCACATAGTCCTACCACCCCGCACCGTCCGTTTCTACCTCCTGCCCAAAATCCACAAACCTGACTTCCCCCGGCCGACCCATTGTCTCAGCCTGCCTCTGCCCCACCGAACTCATCTCCGCATACCTCGACAAGGTCCTGTCCCCCTTAGTCCAAGAACTCCCCACCTACGTTGGGACACCACCCACGCCCTCCACTTCCTCCATGATTTTCGCTTCCCCTTCCTAGACCGTCTCAGACTCCTCCGTCCCCTTCCTAGACCTTTCCATTTCTATCTCGGGCGACCGAATCAACACGGACATCTACTATAAACCGACTGACTCCACAGCTACCTAGACTACACCTCCTCCCACCCTGCCCCCTGTAAAAATGCCATCCCATATTCCCAATTCCTTCATCTCTGCTGCATCTGCTCCCAGGAGGACCAGTTCCAATACCGTACAGCCCAGATGGCCTCCTTCTTCAAGGACCGCAGATTCCCCCCAGACGTGATTGATGATGCCCTCCACCGCATCTTCTCCACTTCCCGCTCCTCTGCCCTTGAGCCATGCCCCCTCCACCCACCACCAGGACAGAATCCCACTGGTTCTCACCTGCCACCCCACCAACCTCCATATACAGTATATCATCCGCCGTCATTTCCGCCACCTCCAAACGGACCCCACCACCAGGATATATTTCCCTCCCCTCCCCTATCAGCATTCCGAAAAGAACACTCCCTCCGTGACTCCCTCATCAGGTCCACACCACCCACCAACCCAACCTCCACTCCCGGCACCTTCCCCTGCAACCGCAGAAATGCAAAACTTGCGCCCACACCTCCTTCCTTACTTCTCTCCTAGGCCTCAAGGGATCCTTTCATATCTGCCACAAATTCACCTGCACCTCCACACACATCATCTATTGCATCCGCTGCACCAATGTGGCCTCCTCTATATTGGGGAGACAGGCCGTCTACTTGCGGAATGTTTCAGAGAACACCTCTGGACCAACCAACCCAACCACCCCGTGGCTCAACACGTTAACTCCCCTCCCACTCCACCAAGGACATGCAGGTCCTTGGACTCCTCCATCGCCAGACCATAACAACACGACGGTTGGAGGAAGAGCACCTCATCTTCCGTCTAGGAACCCTCCAACCACAAGATGAACTCAGATTTCTCCAGTTTCCTCATTTTCCCTCCCCCCACCTTGTCTCAGTCAAATCCCTCGAACTCAGCACCGCCTTCCTAACCTGCAATCTTCTCTCTGACCTCTCCGCCCCCACCCCACTCCGGCCTATCACCCTCACCTTGACCTCCTTCCACCTATCACATCTCCATCGCCCCTCCCCCAAGTCCCCCCTCCCTACCTTTTTTCTTAGCCTGCTGGCCACACCTTGCTCATTCCTGAAGAAGGCTTATGCCCAAAACGTCGAATCTCCTGTTCCTTGGATGCTGCCTGACCTGCTGCGCTTTTCCAGCAACACATTTTCGCCTCCCTCCATATCAGGCAACATATTAGTAAATCTCATCTGAACCCTTCCATAGCTTCCACATCCTTTCTATAATGTGGTGACCAGACCTGTACGTAATACTCCAAATGTGGCCGCACCTGAATTTTGTACATGCCCCATAATCTCATGGATCCGAAACTCAATCCCTCTCCCAATAAAAGCAAACACACCATATGCCTTCTTAACAAACAAATCAACCTGGGTGGCAATTTTCAAGGATCTATGTACCTGGAAACCGCAATCTCTCTGCTCATCTATACTACCAAGAACCTTACCATTAGCCCAGTACTCTGTATTCCTGTTACTCCTTCCAAAGTAAATTATCTCACACTTTTCCTCAGTAAACTCCACTTGCCACCTCTCAGCCCAGTGCTGCAACTTATCTATGTCTCTCTGAACCTGCAACATCCATCGTCACTATTCACAACTCGACCGACCTTAGTGTCATCCGCTACTTTATTAATCCATCTTTCTATGCCCTCATCCAGGTCATTTATAAAAATGAAAAGCAACATTGGACCCAAAACAGATCCTTGTGGTACACCACTATTAACCAAACTACAGGATGATATTTCCCATCAACCACCACCCCTCTATCTTCTTTCAGCTAGCCAATTTCTGATCCAAACCACTAAATCACCCTCAACCCCATGCCTCCATGTTTTGTGCAATAGCCTACCGTGGGGAACCTTGTCAAACACCTTACTGAAATTCATATACAGCACATCAACAGCTTTACCCTCATCCACCTGTTTGGTCACTTTCTCAATGAACTCAATCAGGTTTGTGAGGCACGACCAACCCTTCACAAACTGTGTTGACAATCCCTAATCAACTTATTCCTTTCTAGATGATTATAAATTCTATCTCTTATAACCCTTTCCAACACTTTACCCACAACCAAAGTAAGGCTGACAGATCTATAATTTCCAAGGTTGTCTCTACTCCCCTTCTTGACCAAGGTAACAACAGTTGCTATCCTCCAGTCTTCTGGCACTATTCCTGTGGACAAAGACAGCGTAAAGATCAAAGCCAATGGCTCGCAAATCTTCTCCCTAGCTTCCCAGAGAATCCTAGGATAAATCCCATCAGGCCAAAGGGACTTAGCTATTTTTACACTTTCCAGAATTGCTAACACCTCCTCCTTATGCACCTCAATCCCATCCAGTCTAGTAGCCTGTATCTCAGTATTCTCCTCAACCACTTTGTCTTTTTCTAGGAAAAGTATTAATTTACTTTTTCCCTATCTCCTCGGACTCCATACATAACTTCCCACTACTATCCTTGATTGGCCCTAATCTTACTCTCATCATTCTTTTATTCCTGATATACCTATAGAGAGCCTTAGGGTTTTCCTTGATCCTATCCACCAACGACCTTTCATGTCCCTTCCTGGCTCTCAGCTCTGGCTTTCGGTCTTAACTGGCTAATTTGTAACTCTCAAGTGCCCTAACTGAGCCATCACATTTCATCCTAACATAAGCCTTCTTCCTCCTCTTGACAAGAGATTCAACTTCCTTAGTAAACCATGGCTCCCAAGCTCGACAACTTCCTCCCTGCTTGACCAGTACATAATTATCAAGGATATGCAGTAGCTGGCCTTTGAGTAAGCGCCACATTTCAATTGTGCCCATCCTCTGCAGTTTCATTCCCCATCCTATGCAACCTAAATCTTGCCTAATCACATCGTAATTGCCTTTCTCCTAGCTATAACTCTTGCTCTGCAGTATATACCTATCCCTTTCCATCGCTAAACGTAACAGAATTGTGGTCACTATTACCAAAGTGCTCACCTACCTCAAATCTAACACCTGGCCTGGTTCATTACCCAGTACCAAATCTAATGTGGCTTTGTCCCTTGTTGGCTTGTTTGCATACTGTGTCAGGAAACCCTCCCGCACACATTGGACAATAACTGACCCATCTAAAGTCCTTGAATTACAGTATTCCCAGTCAATATTTGAAAAATTAAAGTCTCCCATAACCCTGTCACTCTCACTCCTATGAGGATCATCTTTGCTATCCTTTCCTCTACACCTCTGGAACTATTTGGAGTCCTATAGAAAACTCCCAACAGGGTGGCCTCACCTTTCCTGTTTCTATTCTCAGCCCAACCTATCTCAGTAGACGAGTCCTCAAACATCCTTTCTGTAACCATAATACTGTTCTTGACTAACAGTGCCACACCACCCATTCTCTTACCATTTTCTCTGTTCTTCCTGAAACATCTAAATCCAGAACCTTCAATAACCATTCCTGTCCCTGCTCTACGTATGTCTCTGAAATGGCCAGAACATTGAAATCCCAGGTACCAACCCATGCTGCAAGTTCACCCACCTTATTCTGAATGTCCCTGGCCGGTCCAGCGCGGGAGCCGTGGTTTACTTAGGAAGTTGAATCTCTTGTCAAGAGGAAGAAGAAGGCTTATGTTAGACTGAAATGTGATGGCTCAATTCGGGCGTTTGAGAGACACACTTCAAACCAACTTCTTGCTTACTGGTGCCTTTTTGTGATCTTGAAATCTTCGTTCTGACTTCACTACTCTCACCCTCTGGTATAATTGAACTATAATTTCGCCTGCTGAATTAGTTTAAATTCCCCTGTGAACTAGTTTAAAATGGAGGAGGATGTTTCAAATTTGAAGCTCTGTTTGGGAAAATTGTAGTAATCATGCCTTCACTCACTCATTCAGCAGTGCCCTCCCACTGGTTTGGTTTCAATTTGTACTTCATTGGCAGATAATTCATTCTCTAATAATGAACACAAAGAATTATGTCCTGGAGAACACTTCTCAGCTACCATATTTGCACACATCACTATAAGTATGCATGGATGCCAATTATCATTTGCAATGGATGCATTTCTTTAGTTGGGGAAACATGTTGCTGGCTGGCAGACTGCTCGAGCTCCCAATGTGACATAAAGGCTTTGGTTGTTTAATGTACATTTGGATCAGGTGACACGCCTCAGAGCTCCTTACAGAGACATGATATTGACCTGCTCAGAAAGCCCCCCAGTTGCACTCTGTGAGGCTTAGGAATTCCTTCAGTAATGGTCACTTTTCTCACATTCCTCATGGACTATCACTCAACCATCTGACATGAACCTCATGGTGGTTGGATGGCCTTGCGTTAACTCCAAAGGTAACACAGTAGGAGACAGGAACATTGTCAGAAAGCCCAGTGATAACTGCAACCTTGGCTGGTTGTTGTACAGCAGCAGGTTAAGGGCCACCAAGGGGCTGGATGGATCCACAGGTCTCACTATCACTTTCTTCAACTCTCTGAAAAACATTGACAGCTCCGACTGAGGATGTTTGGACCTTCATCACCAAACTATCAGAAGGATTGGATGGCAATCCCATCCCAGTGGCTGTCAAGGTCACAGCTGCCCTGAATCTTTCTGCCACTGGCTCATTTCAAGGAATAACTAGGAACTCATGTGGAATCTCCCAATCCTTAGCCCATAAATGTATCCAGGATATGGCTGATGCCACTTTGTTGCAGATAACTGCCGTTTCTCTCCTTGCCCTGAAACAAGGGGAGTTGAGCGGTCTAGGCAGTGGGACTATTTCCCATTGCTGACATCCCCCTAGATGCAGGGTGCTACTGACTGCACCCATTTTGCTTTGACTACACCCTGTCACCAATCTGTAGAGTCCCTCAATTGAAAAGACTTCCATTCCATAATGCTCCAATGGTACGGTTTGATTTGATTTGATTTATTGTAGTCACATATACCTAAGCACAGTGAAAAGTTTCATTTTGTGAGCAGTACAGGCAGGTCTTGGCAAACCAGGATGTCCAGGACGATCCTAGGGTGCTTAGGCAGCGTGAGGCATACAAGGTTCCAGCTGCACAGGAGTTGCACGCAGTAAGGTCAATATTATTTGAAGTTCGAGAGGTCCTTTCAGCAGTCTAATAATGACAGGGAAGAAGTTGTTCTTGAACCTGTTGGTGCATGTGTTCAAGCTTCTGTGTCTTCTGCCTGATGAAAGAGGTTGGAGGAGAGAATCACCAGGGTGGGAGGGGGTCTTTGATGATGTCAGCAGCCTTTTCCACAGCAACAAGAATTGGAATGCATGGATGGGGGGATTGGCTTCCATGATGGTCTGGGCTGTGCACACAACTTTCTGTCAGTGGCCATCGATGCCTGTTCATGGCGGGGGGTGTGTGGTCTGTTCCAGGTGCTGCGGAGCTGCCATGACTCTGAGATACTGCAGGTCTCACAGAATGAAGATATAATGCTCACATTCCAATAGGGTCGCAGCGTATCAGATGACAGGCCACCTTAGGGTGAGATTTCGATGCTTGGAGCCAACAAGGATTGGGAGGAGGGGTGTGCAGATAAAATGATTGATATCAGTCTTCTGAGGGTGAAGGTAGTGCTGATGATCAGAATGTTGATCAGGAGGGCTGACCAAGGCAGTGTAACAGAACAATGTGTTGTTGAGTGAGAACGTCACTGAGATCTGGAGTGAAACCTGCTTGGTTCCCAGGATGTGTTTGGACTTAATTCAATTGTTTATGATTCTGATGTTAACCTAGCAAGTAGCTCCTGCACTGCAAAGTGAACGTGTGGACCATGTTACTTCTGCGGTCCTTTTCCTTTTCTGTTGCTGAATAATTGTCTTGTTATCCATCTAAGCATGTGCGTGATCTCTTTGACTGGCCTCATTTTCAGATATCTACGTGTTAGATTTTTCATTTGGGTATAAAAGTCAGAGTCAGTGAAACAGTGAACTGGTGTTGTATGGCACTAAGTAGTTCTTATTAAGGCTTCAGTCAGCCTTATGTTCAAGTGTTGTGCAGTGAAATCTCTCAGAATAGCAAGCAGTTTGAGATAAATTCTGAGGAATCTCTTTTCGATCTTGCTATCATTGTTAACCTTTTAATATTTCAGAGAGTGCATAGACAGCTATGATTTGGAGGTGCTGGTGTTGGACTGGAGTGGACAAAATTAAAAATCACACAACACCAGGTTATATTCCAACAGGTTTATTTGAAAGCACTAGCTTTCAGAGCACTGCTCCTTCATCAAGTGGTTGTGGAGTATAAGATCATAAGTCTTATAACCTGGTGTTGTGTGATTTTTAACTTCCTTGACTGCTAAGTTGTCCTGAAATGCTGGAGTATCCTGTAGGACAGGACTTAACCTGCAAGAGGCAGCTTTTCCTGGCAATGATCTGATGAGGGACATGTGAGGTGCCCATTGTACATCTACCAGCCTTCAGTGGTAATACACTCCCTTAAAAAGCTGATACATAGAAAAGGAGGTTGAGGAATGATGGAATGAAAGTCGGAGGAAATGAGAAAGTTGGTAAAAATGTATCCATTTGTGGTGGACTCAAGAAAAATGATGACATGAAAGTTCGATGGTCACTAATGAATGTGATCCATAATGGAAGAGTATTGATTCAGCAGTTGAGGGAGAAGAGGGGGAAAGAACCAGCCAGTGATTTCCATCTCTAATTTTGCCCTGATAACAGGTGGCTTCATGGAGTGTGCAATCACAGGGTCACAGAGATGTACAGCACGGAAACTGACCTTTCGGTCCAACTCATCCATGCCAAGCAGATAATCTAAATTAATCTAGTCCCATTTACCAGCTTTTGGCCCATATCTCTCTAAACCCTTCCTATTCATATACCCATCCAACTGCCTTTTAAATGTTGTAATGCTACCAGCCTCCAGCAATTCCTCTAGCATCTCCTTCCATACATGCACTACCCTCTGTGTGAAAAAGTTAACCCTTAGATCCCTTTTAATCATTCCCCTCTCACCTTAAACCTATGCCCTCTAGTTCTAGACTCCCCTACACTTGAGTCAAGACCTTGCCTCTTCATCCCATTCGTGCCACTCATGATTTTATAAACCTCTATAAGATCAGCCCTCATTCTCCGACGCTCCAGGGAAAATCAATGCTGAATCCTGCAAGTGTTGCTTCCTCCCACTGTATCATCTCTGGTGGAATAGGAATTATGATGGAGGTGTCTGGGACATCAGCTGTGAGGTAGGATTCTGGAAGTTCTGAAGAAGGGTCACAAAACATCAACTCTGCTTTTCTATCCACACAGCTATTGAGTTTCTCCAGAAATTCCTCTCCTTGTTTCAGATCTCTCGCATCCACAGCTTTTATTTTATTACATACAAGCTTCTGGAAGAGCCTCTGTGAAGCCTTGCTGCACTGGGCTGGCCGATGTCAATGTATCGTTCAGCCGACTGTTGCTAATTATTGTTAGCAATGCCGAGATTGCAGTGGATCGAAACATCATGAATAAATCAACTTTCACCCAAACAGGGAATACCCTGAAATCACACTCAGGGTTCAAACAGGTTCCACTGCACATATACAAACCCACACCGGGAATCTGGCTCAATATGGTCATGTCTCCACTCGACGTGCAAGGGTCATAGGGAACTTGACAGGGTAAAAGTGAAGAGATTGTTTCTACTTATGGGAGAAGCTAGAACCTGAGGGTATAATCCCTGATCAAGGAGTTGTCTAGTTAGGACTGAAATGAGGAGGAATTTCTTCCCTCAGAGGGCAGTCATTCTGTCAAATTCTTTAACTCACAGGGCTAGGTCTTCCATGTATTCAAGGCAGAGACAGAAAGATTTTTAATCATTCTGCGAATCAATGTTAATGAGGAAAAAAGGCCAGGAAGTGGACTTGAGGATTATTAGATCAGCTGTGATCTCATTGAATGGCAGGGTAGATGGGATGGATTGAATGGCAGGGTAGATGGGATGGATTGAATGACCTACTTTCGTTTGTATGTCTCACTGTCTCCCTCTCAGTCAGAAGGTCTGGGTCCATACACCACCTTGTCCCAGATATACCTCTGGTTGATTGAAAATATTGTAAAATCACCTCACAAACATCTCACCCCTTCAGACTTTAAGACACAGAGAATACCTACCCCATCTTGTGGATAATATCTTCATATTTGCCTTTTTCAGCTACAGCCCGAGTTTAGGAGAGTTCACTAATTACCTGAGAAATTGAACCTTTTTTCGCCATTTTAGGATCAAAATCAGATTCCCAGTCAGTCTCTGAACCCGAACTTGATGATGCTGAATATCTGGGTATGTTCAAATATTTCTAAACGGAAAGATATTATTATTTTTAACACTGCAGCATTTACTTTTCTCTTGCTGTGCATTGCCTTGTACACAGAACAAGGTAGACCAGTGTGATCATATGGTCTGTTTATTGACTGTAAAACAAGAAGCTAAGGTTATGACTGAGACATTCAGTTTTCAGAACTGTTGGTGTGACTGTTTCACAGGTTATTGTTCAAGGACCTTTCAGTGCAAACATGTGACACTTTTCATCAACCCCTTCACCAGATACCTTCAGAATGGTGAAAGGAGATTTATTTAACGGATAGAACAACTTGCTTTTTGATGTTGGATCTTTCATTATTCTGCCGTATTGACCCTCGGTTATCGAATCAGGACATTCTAATCTGCTTCTTCCACATCATTACCAACTGGGTGGTGCAAGTAACTAGGGATCCATCTTTCATACAGTCATAGAGGGGCCAAACAACTCTAAAATTGTCTGCAATAACATCTTCTGGTTATTAATACCAGTGAAACCCATGCCATAACTATAGGATTTTAGCTGGAGCAAGAATCCATCAAATAAGCCGACACCATTAACTCGTTGGGGAGAGAGTATATTCTTGAGTTAGTTTAACTCATTTTTAAAGAATAAAGAGTTTGTGAGAAAATATCTTAAGGAACAGAGCAAATCTGAGCATGGCTTCTGTTCCTCCTCCACATTCCAGGGCCATGGCTACCCTCTTCACTTTCCCAAAATTCCCTGATGTGTTGTCATTGGAACAGGGAAGACCAGTGCAATCTGTGGTCTGCCAAACAGGAAGCCATGGTCACGGCTGAACCGTGTGATTTTCATGACTGTTACTCTGAGTGGTTTGGTGCATATTAGAATCATAGAATGCCTACAGTGTGGATGGACGGCATTCAGCCCATTGCATCTGCACCATCCCTCCAAAGTGCATTCCACCTTGACCCACCCCAACCCTGTAACCCTGCGTTTACCACGGCTAACCCGCCTAGCCTACCTATTCAAAGTTTGTGAGAAGATTTGTAGCTCGGGTGCTCGTTGTTGTGGTTCTGTTCGCCGAGCTGGGAATTTGTGTTGCAGACTTTTCGTCCCCTGTCTAGGTGACATCCTCAGTGCTTGGGAGCCTCCTGTGAAGCGCTTCTGTGATCTTTCCTCCGGTATTTGTAGTGATTTGAATCTGCCGCTTCCAGTTGTCAGTTCCAGCTGTCCGTTGCAATGGTCGGTATTTTGGGTCCAGGCGTTGCAGTGGTCGGTATATTGGGTCCTGGACCCAAAATACCGACCACTGCAACGGACAGCTGGAACTGACAATCGGAAGCGGCAGATTCAAACCACTACAAATGCCGGAGGAAAGATCACAGAAGCGCTTCACAGGAGGCTCCCAAGCATGAGGATGTCACCTAGACAGGGGACGAAACATCTGCAACACAAATTCCCAGCTCGGCGAACAGAACCACAATAGCCTACCGATCCCTGGAGACTATGGGGCAATTTAGTATGGACAATCCATCTAACCTGCACATCTTTGGGCTGTGGGAAGATACCAGAGTACGCAGAGGAAACCCATGCAGTCAGAGGGAGGATGTGCAAACTCCACACAGACAGGCACCCAACTGTTCCCCCTCCCCTTAACCTGTGGCAGTTTATCTATCTGGTAAGTTCTTGGGCACTCCAGCCTTGCTGAGTGACAATGGACAGCCATCTCCACCAGCTCAACCTCTAACATTCAAAGTGGAGCAAGCACCTGAGATAGTACTTACCAAGTCTATTGTGGGTAAACGCTGATCTTCCTCTGAGATGCCCTTGTCTTTTCCTCGGGGCCTCGGAATGTCCACATTCTCCAAACATAAAGTGAAAGAGAAGATCACAGATTACTTTTTAATGTGAAAGGTGAGCAGAGAGAGACAGTGAGAAAGAGACGTAGGGACAGAGAGTATAGGGTGAAGCAGAAATCTGAAGGGGCAGAGAGGATTAGGGGTGAAGAAGCCCTGAGTGACAGCTTTTTCATCATTGCTGGTCTCTGGCTTCAAATCTGCCCCTCCCCACGATTGGCAGCAATGGAGGGGAGAATGGGCAGCACAGCACATCCCTTCCTGCTCCCAGCTGCTGCCTTGAGCTGGGTACAACTTTATTTTGCACAAAAGATGTGTGTCAGTGAGATCCTTGCCATTGTGTTTGTTCCCTTTTGTGGTAAGAGAGAACACACTTTCTGTGTTAATTATAATTGTGTTGGCAGGGGTATGGGAACCAGAAGCAGTGTACCAAGGCATACAGAATTCTAGAAGAGAGATAGGTAGCTACATAACAGGGAATAGTAAGATCTTGAGTAGGGGACAGCACGAGGGAGATAGTAATAAAGTCTAAATCAGCTGAGCATGTATGTACGGAAATGCACCGACTTTGATTAAAAGGATTAGCTCTGACAGAGACAGGACTCACGGAAGTGCAGGACTGGATGTTACACTTTCCTTAACACAAGGCACCCAGGAACGCTAGGAAAGGGCGAGAAGGAGTGACTATGGTGATTAAGGTCAGCATTATAGACAAAATCCATTTCAGTAAACCTCAAGAACTAATTACATAACTTTGTGTAATCTATAAGCTACTGAACAGTGGAAAGGGTGTAGGGATGCAAATTTGCCGACAATTACATGGATGTGCAATAATTAAAGAATAGTTATAATGGGAGCTTTATTCAAATATAGACTGGGAGTGTAGTGTACAGGGTAGAGAGGGAAAAAGTTGTTAGTGTGTGTGTGTGTGTGTGTGTGTTCAGAGGAATTTTCCACAACAGTATGTTGCCAGTCCATTGGGAAAGGAATCTCTGCTAGATCTGACTCATGGAAATGAGGTGGATCAAGTGACTATGGGTGAACATTTCGGGAACAGTGATCATTGTAGCATTCTGGAAAAGGATGCGGAACAATGCAGAGTAGGTAGCGTTAACTGGAGGAAAGCCAGCGTCAATAGGGTAAGGATGGGTCTGAGCTGAATACATTAGAATCAAAGATTGGCCAGAAAATATGACACCTGAAGAATGGGCGGAGATAGATCAAGCCCCTCAAAGGTTAAAGGTACAGCAAGTAAACCCATATCTCATTGGTTTCAGAAATAGCGATTAAGGTGAGGAAGCAAAAGGGTGCTTATGACAGCTGTCAGGTGGATAATACAATGACAAACCAGGGGAACATCAAAGTTCAGGAGGGAACTGAAAAGACAAATAAAGATGCAAAGACAACTTCTGACAAAAGGCTGGAGGTGAACATATAATGCTATAAAGTTTTCGACAGGAATATGAATAGCATTCCACACATTACTGCAGTGATTTTTACAACAGGTGGACCTCACTGTTTCCCTACAGTGTGGAAACAGACTCTTCGGCCAACCAGTCCACACCGACCTTCCGTAGCGTGACCCACCCAGACCCATTCCCCCTGACTAATTCACCCAACACTACAGGCAATTTAGCATGGCCAATTCACCTGACCCGCACATCTTTGGACTGTGGGAGGAAACCAGACCACCTGGAGGAAGCCCACGCAAACACAGGGAGAATGTGCAAACTCCACACAGATAGTCGCCTGAGGCTGGAATTGAACCTGGGACCCTGGTGCTGTGAGGCAGCAGTGCTAACTGCTGAGCCACCGTGCTGCCTGAATAGAATATGAGTTCACTGATTGGATCAGTTTAACAGCTCCAATCAGGGAAACGTGGCTGACAGATATAAACAGGAGTGCCAGAGGTTCTGTTCACTCTGAGAGCTGGCTCTGTGGAAGCTAGACCAGTGTCAAGCACTATGCACGTGTAAATAAAGGGTGACTTGGTGATGGGATACCAGCCTCTGTGGAGTTATTTCACTTGCATGCTATGTAAGTCAAACACTGGCCAGAACGCACCTCACCCTGACCCTCCTGCTCTAGGTCCTGATCAGAAATCCAGGACTTTCAATCTGCAGCCTATAATTACATTTGATAATAAAACTGCTGATCAATGATCTGAGGCAGTTACTTAAGATATTGGTTAAATTAAATAACACCAAAAGAACACAAAACTTGAAATGATACTGACAGTGGTATGCCTGAACTGCATTGTATTGTATATGTATATAATCACTTGATACGGACCAGGACCGACCCCTCAAAACATTTTTAAGCAGGAAACCCAGACTGTAACTTTGCTATTTGTTTGCAGTAAGTGTATAGTGGATATTCCCGGAGTGAATTCACTGAGTCGACTGCCATGTTTTAAACAAACAGAATTTATTCACAAAATTATGGAATGAAACACAAAGAACAGAAAATAGAATGCCAGATAGCTTATCCTATCCAAAACCTGACAGGCTATCCTGACTTAATGATGCTGTTTCAAAAAACATGCAACAGTCCCAATAAACAAACCTCTTTCCACTAAGAATAAAAATGGCACAGAAAGCTTTCAGGTTATGAAGTCAGAAAGGCAGAAGGAGGGAGGGAGAGAACCAGGATGGACTTGTCCCAGCAGCCTTTCTTCACACACACACACTGCTGCTGAACTGAATCTAAAACCCGAATCTAAACAAAGGCTAGCTACCCAGCGAGCTGGCCACTCCCCTTTGATTATGCCGGTTTTTATTTTTAAGACATGAAAGCCTTAGGCCGGAGGCATTATCTGTTCGGGGGAAAGGAAAAGGGCCCTAATAAACTTATCAAACCCAGCCGAGTTGGAGCCTGGCCAGTTATGCCCCCCCTCTCTGGAAAAAAACTCAAGGGCTCAGCAACCTTGTAAAAAGACCAACCTTGTTAAACATTGCACACATCCCCTGACACCTCCCCCTCTTTAAAAAATGAACTATCAATATCCAAAGATGGCTCCATTTTTCAAAACCCCCAAAACAGTGGTTAGTCCACTAAAACACACACATACACTCACTGACCATAGACATGAAAAAATGCACAACTACATCTGGATTCAGTCAGTGGTTCTCCCACCATCGAACACCTCCATTTCCTCGTTAAGACATCAGTTTTCAGGTAATAACACTCAGGGATACATTCAGATTCCTTCTCTGTATATGCCTTTTAATACAACTGCTTTAAATGTTCATCTTTCCGCTATCCCTCAGTGTGTTTTGCAGAGCTAAAGATTATCTATTTGCTTCTGTTTTGTTGCAACTATCTGAGCGAACACAGTTTCTGCTACTAGCATTCCAGCTTCTTTATCCGTACCCATTGATCTCTCCTGCTTCGATCGGTGACTCTGTGACCTTGTTGCTACACAATCAGGGAAGATTCCTGGATAAGAGTCCTGCATTGCTTCAGTTGCCTCAGTCTCCACTGGCTTTTCAACTAGAGTAGGCAGCATGCCTACCGGTAAATCAGCTATATCATTCACAAGGACAAATTGTATTCCTGGAGCTGAGAATTTGTCCAGTACTCCTACCACAAACTCTTCACTCTATTCTGGACTCTCCAATCTCACTTTACGTAACTGAGCGCTTTTTGTCTCACTGTGAATTCCTGTTATCAATACCTTTTCTGGCAATAGTCCTTCAGAAGCATGTATCTCCTCATCTTTCAGCGTCACAGACTGAGAGAATCCTCTGTCCCTTAATATTGTCACCTCTTTACCTGCTACTCTTTGTCTATGTGAATAAACGTTACCTTTGCAGGTACATTTTCTAAGAAGATCTGGCACTTCCTCCCTCACCAACCTCCGATCAGCTTGTCCACTCTGACGCAGCTTTCTAGCTTCCACTGTGCTTTCTGTTACCATTCCAACAAAACTCCCAGGCACGTCTTGTTTTCCTACATCTGGCTTTCTAATGCTTTTCCTAGCCCACCAACCCTGTGATTCCATGTGGCCCACGTTATTGCAATGAAAACACTGAAGCTTTTTACCTTCTTTGTCCCCTCAAGGGTTTCCTTTTTCCCGTGTGGGAAGTTATCCTCATGATCTTCACCGAGATCTATCTTGCCCTTTCCACATGAGGATTTCTCTTTTCCCCAATTTCTATCCCTCATGGCCTGAAATTGATTCTGGAAGCCAAACCATGTTTTATGGACCAGCTCATAACCATCAGCCACTTCAGTTGCTAACCTTGCTGCTGTAACTCTCTGCTCTTCCACATGAGTTCACACTACTACAGGAAGTGAATTTTTGAACTCCTCCAAAATAATTGTCTCTCTAAGAGTGTCACAGGTTTGCTCTATTTTGAAATCCACCTATCAACATTACTTTGTTTGATCCTTTCAAACTCAATATAACTTTGACCATGTCCTTCCTTAGATTCCTGAAATGTTGTCTGTCGGCTTCTGGTAAAAGCTCATGTGCACTGAAGATGGCTTTTTTCACCTCCTCATACCCCCCCACCAGATACCTCCTCTGATCGTGATGTGAATACCTCACTAGCTATACCCACAAGTTTTGTTTGGATCAACAAAACCCACAGAGTCACTGGCCAGTGCATTTGTTCAGCCACTTTTTCAAAGGAGATGAAAAAAAGCTTCCACATCCTTCTCATCAAATTTAGGCAACGTGTGAATATATTTGAACAGTTTTTCACCAGGCCTTTGGTTCCCATTGGGTTTGCTCATCCTCACTCTCTTCCTCACCAGACTTACCTTCAGCCTTCATCTCCAGCCTTTTAAGCTGACTTTCCTTTCTAAGTGTCATTTTCTGAAGTTCAAATTCTCTCTTTTTCTTTCTCTTCTGCTTTTAATTGGAACTCAAACTGTTTCATTTCTGCCGCCCTTTCCTTATCTCTCGCCTCGAACTCAAGCTGCTTCATTTGCAGTTGAACTTGAGCCATCTCTACAGATCCCGATGGTGTCTCCAGCAAATGGAAATGCTGAGCTCCTGCTGGAATCAGCTCATCTTTCCTCACGGTAGGAGGCAGCTCCAGCTCCAGCTTGGCTGCTCATTCCAGCAGCTTGGCCTTAACTACGTTTTGTAAAACTCCCAAGGTCACTTCTCCCACCCCCAGAAACCTCTTGGTGACTGAAAGAGCCATTGCTATCCCAGTGCTGTTTAAACCAACCAAATCAACACCTGGAACAAAGACACCGACACCTACCACTCGCTGCCTCAGAGTCCAAACTATTCAAATCCCAATGTGGAATTACAAACAAATCCTGCAAAGAGCCCCCAATCTGTTATGGACCAGGCCTGACCCCTCTAAATATTTTTAAGCAGGTAGCCCAGACTGTCACTTTGCTGTTTGTTTTCGGGAAGTGCATAGTGGATATTCCCGGAGGGAATTAGCTGGGTCAGATGTCCGAGTTTTAAACAAACAGAATTTATTCACAAAATTATCAAATGAAACACAAAGAACAGAAGATAGAATACCAGATAGCTTATCCTGTCTGAAAACCCGACAGACTATCCTGACTTACTGATGCTGTTCTGAAAATACTTGCAACAGTCCCAATAAACAGAGTCCTCAGCACAAAGAGTGAAAATGACCCAAAAAGCTTACAGGTTATGAAGTCAGAAGGGCAGAAGGAGGGAGAGAACCACACACTGCTGCTGAACTGAATCAAAAACTCAATCTAATCGAAGGCTGACTACACAGTTAGCTGGCCACTCCCTTTGATTATTCTGGGTTCTTTTTAAAAGACATAAAAGCCTTAGGCCAGAGGCATTATCTGTTAGGGGTAAACAAAAAGGGTCCCAATACACCTTTCAAACCCAGCCTAGTTGAAACCTGGCCAGTTATCTGCTCTCTGGAAAAATACTCAAGGGCTTAGCAACCTTGTAAAAAGACTAACATTGTTAAACACTGCACACATCCCCTTCCTATTGGTTAATCATTCAGCTATTGGATCAATGAAGTGAGATCCAAGTTGAGGCAATTAATAATTACCTGAGAAAGTGAAGGTTCTGTGGAACTCGCTGCTGTTTCATCTTGCTTTTCCTTCCTCTCAGGACGTTTTATTGAGTATTTCTGTATTAATGAAGAGAAAGATAGGACTTTTTCTTATTAATTTTCATGAACATCACTAAGCCTTCATTGACCATCCTTAATTGCCAGGGTGATAGTGCTGGTAAGCTCTCATGTTGAATCACAATAGTCCAGCTGTTACAACATCTTCAGTGCTGTTAGGAAGGCAGTGTCAAGATTTGGACCCAGTGGCTGTGAACAGTGATATCGATCCAAAACAGGATGGTGTGTGCCTTGGAAGGGAACTTGCAGGTCGAGGTGTTTCCATCTGTCCGCTGCACTAACCCTTCCATCTGATAGAGGTCACGGGGTTAGAAAGGTGCTACCAAAGGAGTCATAGAAAGTTACAGCACTGCATCTTGTGGATGGACCCACTATCGCCACTGTGGGTCGGTTTTGAAGGAATTGAACTTTGAAGGCTGTGGATGAGGTCCCAATCAAATGGGATGTTTTGAGCTGGATGGTGTCAAGCTTGTTAAGTGTTGTTGGAGCTGCACTCAGATAAGCAAGCGGGGAGTATTCTATCACATTCTCAATTTGTCCCTTGCAGATGTTGGACAAGGCTTTGGGGAGATACAAGGTGTTTTACTTGCTGCAGATTCCCAGTCTCTGACCTACTCTTGCAACCACAGTATTGATATAGCTAGTCTAGTTAAGCTGCTGGTCAATGATAACTCCCTGGTTGCTTATAGTGGGCGTTCCAACGATAGTTATACTACTGACAGCTAAATGGAGATTTTAAATGGTGACGATTATAGCCTGAAATTTGTGTGGTGGAAGTAACTCCTGACACCTATCATTCCAGATTTGAGTATTGTCCAGGTCTTGTTGTGGGTGGGCAAAGTTTGATTTTGTGTTTGAGGAGTTGTGAATGGAATTGAACATAGGAAGCTCGAAAGAGTTGTAGGCCATTCAGCCCATCCAGCATGCTTCACCATTCAAATAAATCATGGCTGACCATCTAACTCTAAGCCATTTACCTGACTATTTCCATAATCTCCTGAAGTCAATCGCATCCAGAAGTCTACCCACATCTACCCTGTCACACGCTGTAAAAATTCAGCATGTTTCAATGAGATCATATCTCATTCTTATAAAGACCAAAGAATACAGGTGCAGTACTGGATCTGAGCCACCCTGGTGGGACCCCTTGTTGAGCGGGCAATTTTGAGTAAGTGTTGCTGATAGTACCTTCCATCACTTGGCTGATGATTGAGAGTAGCATGATGCTAAGTACATGAGTTAGCTCGCTGAGCTGGAAGGCTTGTTTTCAGTTGTTTCATCACTATGACTAGGTAACATCCTCAGTGAGAGTCTCCACTGAAGCATTGGTGGTATGTCCAGCCACTCTATTTATGGGTCATAGTTTCTTCAGGTAGGTCATAGAGTCATAGAGATGTACTGCATGGAAACAGACCCTTTGGTCCAACCTGTACACGCCGACCCGATATCCCAACCCAATCTAGTTCCACCTGCCACCACCCAGCCCATATCCCTCCAAACCCTTCCTATTCATATACCCATCCAAATGTCTCTTAAATGTCGCAATTGTACCAGCCTCCACCACATCCTGTGGCAGCTCATTCCATCCATGTGCCACTCACTGCATGAAAACGTTGCCCCTTTAGGTCTCTTTCATATCTTTCCCATCTCACCCTAAACCTAAGCCCTCTAATTCTGGACTCCCCGACCCCAGGGAAAAGATTTTGTCTATTTATCCTATCCATCCCCTCATCTATAAGGTCACCCCTCAGCCTCCGATGCTTAAGGGAAAACAGCCCCAGCCTGTTCAGCCTGTCCCTATAGCTCAGATCCTCCAACCCTGGCAACATCCTTGTAAATCTTTTCTGAACTCTTTCAAGTTTCATAACATCTTTCTGATAGGAAGGTGACCAGAATTGCATGCAATAGTCCAACAGTAGCCTAACCAATGTCCTGCACAGCCGCAACATGACCTCCTAACTCCTGTACTCAACACTCTGATAAAGGAAAACATACCCAATGCCTTCTTCACTATCCTATCTACCTGCGACCCCACTTTGAAGGTGCTATGAACCTGCACTCCAAGGTCTCTTTGTTCAGCAACACTCCCTAGGACCTTACCATTAACTGTATAAGTCCTGCTAAGATTTACTTTCCCAAAATGCAGCACCTCGCATTTATCTGAATTAAACTCCATCTGCCACTTCTCAGCCCATTGGCCCATCTGGTCCAGATCCTGTTGTAATCTGAGGTAACCCTCTTCGTTGTCAACTACACCTCCAATTTTGGTGTCATCTGCAAACTTACTAACTATACCTCTTCTGCTCACAACCAAATCATTTATGTAAATGACAAAAAGTCGAGGACCCAGCACCGATCCTGATGTCATTTCTGGTTCTTTGTTTTCAAGGGAAGGTAGATGGGATCTAAATCGTTATGTCATTTGATGAAGCTCTGGTTAGAATGCTATGCCTCTAAGAGTTCTCGTGTATGTCTTTGTTTCACCTGTCCTAGGCTGTGGTTGTTGTTCCAGTACAAGTGGTGTCCTGCTTTGTCTGTCTGTATAGAAACTAGGAGCATGATGTTGCCGTGATTGTTTGGATTTGATTTATCCTACTTTTTCTTTGATGGAAATTCCCCGGACAAATTTCTAATTTGTAGACGAGATGCCAGGGTTCCAGCTGTACTGGGGTTACCTGGTTTCTGATCTGGCTAGTTCTAGAGCTAAGGTCTTTGATACAATTGCCAGCAATGTGCTCACAACCTGTTGCCTTTGCTGAATTCTGGGTCTTCAGCCACTTTTTGACATCAAAATGGCTAAGGACTGGTATCTGTGATGTTGCAGACCTCAGGAAAAGGGCCAAGGTGGATCATCCACTCAATATTCCTGGCTTCAGAGTGATGCACATATTTTAGCCTTGTCTTTTGCTGCTTCAGTACCACAGTTGGGAAGTCTGTCCTGGTACAGACATGGGGGCAGGGGCAGCAGTGTTTGCCAATGTCATCACCCAAGCACCTCAGGAGTCAGGCTAAGGATTTGAGGAGCTTACCATTACCTCTTCAGCCTTAATGGAGAATCGTGGCTGGAATGCCGTCGGATGAAAACAGAAGGTAGACAGAGTAGTGAAGAAGGCTTTTGATATGATTGTCTTCATTGGTGAGAACGTAGACCATAGAAGTTGGGATATCATGTTACTACAGAGTAGGATTTTGGTGAGGCCACTTTTAGAATACTGCAAACAATTCCTATAAATTCTATAGGAAAGATCTTGCTAAACTTAAGAGGATGCAGAAAATATTTACAAGGATGTTGCTAGGATTGGAGGTGCCAGATCTCTCAGTGGGAGAGCATTTTGGTGATAGAGACCACAACTCCCTGACCTTTACTATAGTCATGGAAAGGGATAGGAGCAGACAGTGTGGAGAAGTATTTAACTGGGTGAGGGGGAATTATAATGCTATTAGGCAGGAACTCGGGCACCTAAATTGGGAACAGATGTTCTTAGGGAAATGCACAACAGAAATATGGAGGTTGTGTAGGGAGCACTTGCTCTTAGTACCAGACAAGCCTGTCCCACTGAGGCAAGAAAGGGATGGTAGGTTGAAAGAGCCTTGAATGACAAGGAATGTGGAACATCTATTCAAGAGGAAGAAGGAAACATAAAGGTTGAGGAGGCAAGGATCAGACAGGACTCGAGGGTTACAAGGTAGACTGGAATGAACTGAAGAATGGGCTTAGGAGAGCTAGAAGGGGGCATGAGAAAGCTTTAGTGGGTAGAATTAAGGAAAACCCTAAGGCATTCTACACTCATGTGAGGAACAAGAGGATGGCCAAAGTGAGGGTAGGGCTGATCAGGGACAGTGGAGGGAACTTGCGCCTGGAGGAAATAGGGGAGGTCCTTAATGAATACTTTGCTTCAATATTTACAGCTGAGAGGGACCTTGACATTTCTGAGGGCAGCGTGAAACAGACTGATATGTTAGAACAGGTTGATGTTAGGAACGAGGATGTGCTGAGAATTTTGAAAAACATAAAGGATCGATATTCCCCAGGGCCAGATGGGATACACCCAGGTTACTATAGGAAGCAATTGCTACATCTTTGGTGATGATCTTTGTGTCCTCCCTGTCCACTGGAGTAGTGCCAGATAGTTGGAGGGTGGCAAATGTTATTCCCTTGTTCAAAGAAGGGGAATAGGGGGAACCCTGCGAGTTACAGACCAGTCAGTGGTGGGCAAAGTATTGGAGAGGATTCTGACAGATAGGATTTATGATTACTGGGAAAACCATAGTTTGATTAGAGATAGTCAGCATGGCTTTGTGAGGGGTAGGTCATGCCTCACAAGCTTTACTGAAATCTTTGAGAATGTGACAAAACACATTGAAGGCAGAGCAATGGATATGGTGTATGGGGATTTTAGCAAGGTGTTTGATAAGGTTCCCATAGTAGGCTCATTCAGAAAGTAAGGAGGCATGGGATACAGAGACATCTGGCTGTCTGGATACTGAATTGGCTGGCCCAAAGAAGACAGAGGGTTTGAGTAGATGGAAAGTATTCAGCCTGGAGCTTGGTGACCAGTGGTGATCTGCAGGGATCTGTTCTGGGACCCTGCTCTTCGTGATTTTTATAAATGACTTGAATAAGGAAGTGGAAGGGGGGATTAGTAAGTTTGCTGATGACACAAAGATTGGTGGAGTTGTGGAAGGTGTGGAGGCCTGTTGTAGGTTGCAATGGGACATTGATAGGATGCAGAACTGGGCTGATCAGTGGCAGATGGAATTCAACTTGGAAAAGTGTGAAGTCATTCTCTTTGGAAAGTTGCATTTGAGTCCAGAATACAGGGTTAAAGGCAGGATTCTTGGCAGTGTGGAGGAACAGAGGGATCTTGAGGTTCATGTCAAAGTTGCCACCCAAGTTGATAGGGATGTTAAGGAGCCATATGGTATATTAACTTTTATTAGCAGGGGAATTGAGTTTAAGAGTTGTGAGGTTATGCTGCAGCTCTAAAGCGCTCTGGTTAGACCACTGTTAGAATGTTGATTTCCATTCTGGTCACCTCCTAATAGGAAAGATGTGGAATCTTTAGAAAGGGTGCAGAGGAGATTTACCAGGATGCTGCCTGGACAGGAGGGCATGTCTTATGATGAAAGGCTGAGAGAGCTAGGGCATTTGTCATTGGCGTGAAGAAGGATGAGAGATAACTTGATAGAAGTGTACAAAATGATGAGAGGCATAGATAGAGTGGGCAGCCAGAGACCTTTTCCCATGGTGGGAATGTCTATCACGAGGAGACATAATTTTAGAATAATTGGAGGAAGGTTTAAGGGAGATGTCAGAGGTAGGTTCTTTACACAGAGAGTGGTGGGTGTGTGAAATGCACTGCCAGCAGCGTTAGTGAGAGTCAGATACGTTTGGACATTTAAGCAACTCTTGGATAGGCACATGGAAGATAATGCAATGAAGGGTGCATAGGTTAGTCTGATCTTAGTGTAGGATAAAAGTCTGGCACAACAGAAAGGCCTGTACTGTGCTGTACTGTTCTATGTTCTAAAATGCAGGTGTCCCAAATTTACATGAAAATAAACAAAGGCCAACTGCATTGTGTTCAATTCCACAGATCATGTGTGGTCAGGTTGCATTCACTAAGTTTGCGGTCATTTACATAGAACATAGAACATTACAGTGCAGTACATGCCCTTCAGCCCTCAAT
>NC_083407.1:102717611-102759540 GCF_020745735.1 Hemiscyllium ocellatum | reverse complement strand
AGAATAAAGAGTTTGTGAGAAAATATCTTAAGGAACAGAGCAAATCTGAGCATGGCTTCTGTTCCTCCTCCACATTCCAGGGCCATGGCTACCCTCTTCACTTTCCCACAATTCCCTGATGTGTTGTCATTGGAACAGGGAAGACCAGTGCAATCTGTGGTCTGCCAAACAGCAAGCCATGGTCACGGCTGAACCGTGATTTTCATGACCATTACTCTGAGTGGTTTGGTGCATATTAGAATCATAGAATACCTACAGTGTGGATGGACGCCATTCAGCCCATTGCATCTGCACCATCCCTCCAAAGTGCATTCCACCTTGACCCACCCAAACCCTGTAACCCTGCGTTTACCACGGCTAACCCACCTAGCCTACCTATTCAAAGTTTGTGAGAAGATTTGTAGCTTGGGTGCTCGTTGTTGTGATTCTGTTCGCCGAGCTGGGAATTTGTGTTGCAGACGTTTCGTTCCCTGTCTAGGTGACATCCTCAGTGCTTGGGAGCCTCCTGTGAAGCGCTTCTGTGATCTTTCCTCCAGCATTTGTAGTGGGTTGAATCTGCCGCTTCCAGTTGTCAGTTCCAGCTGTCCGCTGCAGTGGTCGGTCTATTGGGTCCAGGCGTCTGAAACACAAATTCCCAGCTCGGCGAACAGAACCACAATAGCCTACCGATCCCTGGAGACTATGGGGCAATTTAGTATGGACAATCCATCTAACCTGCACATCTTTGGACTGTGGGAAGATACCAGAGTACGCAGAGGAAACCCATGCAGTCAGAGGGAGGATGTGCAAACTCCACACAGACAGGCACCCAACTGTTCCCCCTCCCCTTAACCTGTGGCAGTTTATCTACCTGGTAAGTTCTTGGGCACTCCAGCCTTGCTGAGTGACAATGGACAGCCATCTCCATCAGCTCAACCTCTAACATTCAAAGTGGAGCAAGCACCTGAGATAGTACTTACCAAGTCTATTGTGGGTAAACGCTGATCTTCCTCTGAGATGTCCTTGTCTTTTCCTCGGGGCCTCGGAATGTCCACATTCTCCAAACATAAAGTGAAAGAGAAGATCACAGATTACTTTTTAATGTGAAAGGTGAGCAGAGAGAGACAGTGAGAAAGAGACGTAGGGACAGAGAGTATAGGGTGAAGCAGAAATCTGAAGGGGCAGAGAGGATTAGGGGTGAAGAAGCCCTGAGTGACAGCTTTTTCATCATTGCTGGTCTCTGGCTTCAAATCTGCCCCTCCCCACGATTGGCAGCAATGGAGGGGAGAATGGGCAGCACAGCACATCCCTTCCTGCTCCCAGCTGCTGCCTTGAGCTGGGTACAACTTTATTTTGCACAAAAGATGTGTGTCAGTGAGATCCTTGCCATTGTGTTTGTTCCCTTTTGTGGTAAGAGAGAACACACTTTCTGTGTTAATTATAATTGTGTTGGCAGGGGTATGGGAACCAGAAGCAGTGTACCAAGGCATACAGAATTCTAGAAGAGAGATAGGTAGCTACATAACAGGGAATAGTAAGATCTTGAATAGGGGACAGCACGAGGGAGATAGTAATAAAGTCTAAATCAGCTGAGCATGTATGTACGGAAATGCACCGACTTTGATTAAAAGGATTAGCTCTGACAGAGACAGGACTCGCGGAAGTGTAGGACTGGATGTTACACTTTCCTTAACACAAGGCACTCAGGAACGCTAGGAAAGGGCGAGAAGGAGTGACTATGGTGATTAAGGTCAGCATTATAGACAAAATCCATTTCAGTAAACCTCAAGAACTAATTACATAACTTTGTGTAATCTATAAGCTACTGAACAGTGGAAAGGGTGTAGGGATGCAATTTTGCCGACAATTACATGGATGTGCAATAATTAAAGAATAGTTATAATGGGAGCTTTATTCAAATATAGACTGGGAGTGTAGTGTACAGGGTAGAGAGGGAAAAAGTTGTTAGTGTGTGTGTGTGTGTGTGTGTGTGTTCAGAGGAATTTTCCACAACAGTATGTTGCCAGTCCATTGGGAAAGGAATCTCTGCTAGATCTGACTCATGGAAATGAGGTGGATCAAGTGACTATGGGTGAACATTTCGGGAACAGTGATCATTGTAGCATTCTGGAAAAGGATGCGGAACAATGCAGAGTAGGTAGCGTTAACTGGAGGAAAGCCAGCGTCAATAGGGTAAGGATGGGTCTGAGCTGAATACATTAGAATCAAAGATTGGCCAGAAAATATGACACCTGAAGAATGGGCGGAGATAGATCAAGCCCCTCAAAGGTTAAAGGTACAGCAAGTAAACCCATATCTCATTGGTTTCAGAAATAGCGATTAAGGTGAGGAAGCAAAAGGGTGCTTATGACAGCTGTCAGGTGGATAATACAATGACAAACCAGGGGAACATCAAAGTTCAGGAGGGAACTGAAAAGACAAATAAAGATGCAAAGACAACTTCTGACAAAAGGCTGGAGGTGAACATTTAATGCTATAAAGTTTTCGACAGGAATATGAATAGCATTCCACACATTACTGCAGTGATTTTTACAACAGGTGGACCTCACTGTTTCCCTACAGTGTGGAAACAGACTCTTCGGCCAACCAGTCCACACCGACCTTCCGTAGCGTGACCCACCCAGACCCATTCCCCCTGACTAATTCACCCAACACTACAGGCAATTTAGCATGGCCAATTCACCTGACCCGCACATCTTTGGACTGTGGGAGGAAACCAGACCACCTGGAGGAAGCCCACGCAAACACAGGGAGAATGTGCAAACTCCACACAGATAGTCGCCTGAGGCTGGAATTGAACCTGGGACCCTGGTGCTGTGAGGCAGCAGTGCTAACTGCTGAGCCACCGTGCTGCCTGAATAGAATATGAGTTCACTGATTGGATCAGTTTAACAGCTCCAATCAGGGAAACGTGGCTGACAGATATAAACAGGAGTGCCAGAGGTTCTGTTCACTCTGAGAGCTGGCTCTGTGGAAGCTAGACCAGTGTCAAGCACTATGCACGTGTAAATAAAGGGTGACTTGGTGATGGGATACCAGCCTCTGTGGAGTTATTTCACTTGCATGCTATGTAAGTCAAACACTGGCCAGAACGCACCTCACCCTGACCCTCCTGCTCTAGGTCCTGATCAGAAATCCAGGACTTTCAATCTGCAGCCTATAATTACATTTGATAATAAAACTGCTGATCAATGATCTGAGGCAGTTACTTAAGATATTGGTTAAATTAAATAACACCAAAAGAACACAAAACTTGAAATGATACTGACAGTGGTATGCCTGAACTGCATTGTATTGTATATGTATATAATCACTTGATACGGACCAGGACCGACCCCTCAAAACATTTTTAAGCAGGAAACCCAGACTGTAACTTTGCTATTTGTTTGCAGTAAGTGTATAGTGGATATTCCCGGAGTGAATTCACTGAGTCGACTGCCATGTTTTAAACAAACAGAATTTATTCACAAAATTATGGAATGAAACACAAAGAACAGAAAATAGAATGCCAGATAGCTTATCCTATCCAAAACCTGACAGGCTATCCTGACTTAATGATGCTGTTTCAAAAAACATGCAACAGTCCCAATAAACAAACCTCTTTCCACTAAGAATAAAAATGGCACAGAAAGCTTTCAGGTTATGAAGTCAGAAAGGCAGAAGGAGGGAGGGAGAGAACCAGGATGGACTTGTCCCAGCAGCCTTTCTTCACACACACACACTGCTGCTGAACTGAATCTAAAACCCGAATCTAAACAAAGGCGAGCTACCCAGCGAGCTGGCCACTCCCCTTTGATTATGCCGTTTTTTATTTTTAAGACATGAAAGCCTTAGGCCGGAGGCATTATCTGTTCAGGGGAAAGGAAAAGGGCCCTAATAAACTTATCAAACCCAGCCGAGTTGGAGCCTGGCCAGTTATGCCCCCCCTCTCTGGAAAAAAACTCAAGGGCTCAGCAACCTTGTAAAAAGACCAACCTTGTTAAACACTGCACACATCCCCTGACACCTCCCCCTCTTTAAAAAATGAACTATCAATATCCAAAGATGGCTCCATTTTTCAAAACCCCCAAAACAGTGGTTAGTCCACTAAAACACACACATACACTCACTGACCATAGACATGAAAAAATGCACAACTACATCTGGATTCAGTCAGTGGTTCTCCCACCATCGAACACCTCCATTTCCTCGTTAAGACATCAGTTTTCAGGTAATAACACTCAGGGATACATTCAGATTCCTTCTCTGTATATGCCTTTTAATACAACTGCTTTAAATGTTCATCTTTCCGCTATACCTCAGTGTGTTTTGCAGAGCTAAAGATTATCTATTTGCTTCTGTTTTGTTGCAACTATCTGAGCGAACACAGTTTCTGCTACTAGCATTCCAGCTTCTTTATCCGTACCCATTGATCTCTCCTGCTTCGATCGGTGACTCTGTGACCTTGTTGCTACACAATCAGGGAAGATTCCTGGATAAGAGTCCTGCATTGCTTCAGTTGCCTCAGTCTCCACTGGCTTTTCAACTAGAGTAGGCAGCATGCCTACCGGTAAATCAGCTATATCATTCACAAGGACAAATTGTATTCCTGGAGCTGAGAATTTGTCCAGTACTCCTACCACAAACTCTTCACTCTATTCTGGACTCTCCAATCTCACTTTACGTAACTGAGCGCTTTTTGTCTCACTGTGAATTCCTGTTATCAATACCTTTTCTGGCAATAGTCCTTCAGAAGCATGTATCTCCTCATCTTTCAGCGTCACAGACTGAGAGAATCCTCTGTCCCTTAATATTGTCACCTCTTTACCTGCTACTCTTTGTCTATGTGAATAAACGTTACCTTTGCAGGTACATTTTCTAAGAAGATCTGGCACTTCCTCCCTCACCAACCTCCGATCAGCTTGTCCACTCTGACGCAGCTTTCTAGCTTCCACTGTGCTTTCTGTTACCATTCCAACAAAACTCCCAGGCACGTCTTGTTTTCCTACATCTGGCTTTCTAATGCTTTTCCTAGCCCACCAACCCTGTGATTCCATGTGGCCCACGTTATTGCAATGAAAACACTGAAGCTTTTTACCTTCTTTGTCCCCTCAAGGGTTTCCTTTTTCCCGTGTGGGAAGTTATCCTCATGATCTTCACCGAGATCTATCTTGCCCTTTCCACATGAGGATTTCTCTTTTCCCCAATTTCTATCCCTCATGGCCTGAAATTGATTCTGGAAGCCAAACCATGTTTTATGGACCAGCTCATAACCATCAGCCACTTCAGTTGCTAACCTTGCTGCTGTAACTCTCTGCTCTTCCACATGAGTTCACATTACTACAGGAAGTGAATTTTTGAACTCCTCCAAAATAATTGTCTCTCTAAGAGTGTCACAGGTTTGCTCTATTTTGAAATCCACCTATCAACATTACTTTGTTTGATCCTTTCAAACTCAATATAACTTTGACCATGTCCTTCCTTAGATTCCTGAAATGTTGTCTGTCGGCTTCTGGTAAAAGCTCATGTGCACTGAAGATGGCTTTTTTCACCTCCTCATACCCCCCCACCAGATACCTCCTCTGATCGTGATGTGAATACCTCACTAGCTATACCCACAAGTTTTGTTTGGATCAACAAAACCCACAGAGTCACTGGCCAGTGCATTTGTTCAGCCACTTTTTCAAAGGAGATGAAAAAAAGCTTCCACATCCTTCTCATCAAATTTAGGCAACGTGTGAATATATTTGAACAGTTTTTCACCAGGCCTTTGGTTCCCATTGGGTTTGCTCATCCTCACTCTCTTCCTCACCAGACTTACCTTCAGCCTTCATCTCCAGCCTTTTAAGCTGACTTTCCTTTCTAAGTGTCATTTTCTGAAGTTCAAATTCTCTCTTTTTCTTTCTCTTCTGCTTTTAATTGGAACTCAAACTGTTTCATTTCTGCCGCCCTTTCCTTATCTCTCGCCTCGAACTCAAGCTGCTTCATTTGCAGTTGAACTTGAGCCATCTCTACAGATCCCGATGGTGTCTCCAGCAAATGGAAATGCTGAGCTCCTGCTGGAATCAGCTCATCTTTCCTCACGGTAGGAGGCAGCTCCAGCTCCAGCTTGGCTGCTCATTCCAGCAGCTTGGCCTTAACTACGTTTTGTAAAACTTCCAAGGTCACTTCTCCCACTCCCAGAAACCTCTTGGTGACTGAAAGAGCCATTGCTATCCCAGTGCTGTTTAAACCAACCAAATCAACACCTGGAACAAAGACACCGACACCTACCACTCGCTGCCTTAGAGTCCAAACTATTCAAATCCCAAATCCCAATTTGGAACTCCAAACAAATCCCGCAAAGAGCCCCCAATCTGTTATGGACCACGCCTGACCCCTCTAAACATTTTTAAGCAGGTAGCCCAGACTGTCACTTTGCTGTTTGTTTTCGGGAAGTGCATAGTGGATATTCCCGGAGGGAATTAGCTGGGTCAGATGTCCGAGTTTTAAACAAACAGAATTTATTCACAAAATTATCAAATGAAACACAAAGAACAGAAGATAGAATACCAGATAGCTTATCCTGTCTGAAAACCCGACAGACTATCCTGACTTACTGATGCTGTTCTGAAAATACTTGCAACAGTCCCAATAAACAGAGTCCTCAGCACAAAGAGTGAAAATGACCCAAAAAGCTTACAGGTTATGAAGTCAGAAGGGCAGAAGGAGGGAGAGAACCACACACTGCTGCTGAACTGAATCAAAAACTCAATCTAATCGAAGGCTGACTACACAGTTAGCTGGCCACTCCCCTTTGATTATACTGGGTTCTTTTTAAAAGATATAAAAGCCTTAGGCCAGAGGCATTATCTGTTAGGGGTAAACAAAAAGGGCCCCAATACACCTTTCAATCCCAGCCTAGTTGAAACCTGGCCATATATCTGCTCTCTGGAAAAATACTCAAGGGCTTAGCAACCTTGTAAAAAGACTAACATTGTTAAACACTGCACACATCCCCTTCCTATTGGTTAATCATTCAGCTATTGGATCAATGAAGTGAGATCCAAGTTGAGGCAATTAATAATTACCTGAGAAAGTGAAGGTTCTGTGGAACTCGCTGCTGTTTCATCTTGCTTTTCCTTCCTCTCAGGACGTTTTATTGAGTATTTCTGTATTAATGAAGAGAAAGATAGGACTTTTTCTTATTAATTTTCATGAACATCACTAAGCCTTCATTGACCATCCTTAATTGCCAGGGTGATAGTGCTGGTAAGCTCTCATGTTGAATCACAATAGTCCAGCTGTTACAACATCTTCAGTGCTGTTAGGAAGGCAGTGTCAAGATTTTGACCCAGTGGCTGTGAACAGTGATATCGATCCAAAACAGGATGGTGTGTGCCTTGGAAGGGAACTTGCAGGTCGAGGTGTTTCCACCTGTCCGCTGCACTAACCCTTCCATCTGATAGAGGTCACGGGGTTAGAAAGGTGCTACCAAAGGAGTCATAGAAAGTTATAGCACTGCATCTTGTGGATGGACCCACTGTCACCACTGTGGGTCGGTTTTGAAGGAATTGAACTTTGAAGGCTGTGGATGAGGTCCCAATCAAATGGGATGTTTTGAGCTGGATGGTGTCAAGCTTGTTAAGTGTTGTTGGAGCTGCACTCAGACAAGAAAGCAGGGAGTATTCCATCACATTCTCAATTTGTCCCTTGCAGATGTTGGACAAGGCTTTGGGGAGATATGAGGTGTTTTACTTGCTGCAGATTCCCAGTCTCTGACCTACTCTTGCAACCACAGTATTGATATAGCTAGTCTAGTTAAGCTGCTGGTCAATGATAACTCCCTGGTTGCTTATAGTGGGCGTTCCAACGATAGTTATACTACTGACAGCTAAATGGAGATTGTAAATGGTGACGATTATAGCCTGAAATTTGTGTGGTGGAAGTAACTCCTGACACCTATCATTCCAGATTTGAGTATTGTCCAGGTCTTGTTGTGTGTGGGCAAAGTTTGATTTTGTGTTTGAGGAGTTGTGAATGGAATTGAACATAGGAAGCTCGAAAGAGTTGTAGGCCATTCAGCCCAACCAGCATGCTTCACCATTCAAATAAATCATGGCTGACCATCTAACTCTAAGCCATTTACCTGACTATTTCCATAATCTCCTGAAGTCAATCGCATCCAGAAGTCTACCCACATCTACCCTGTCACACGCTGTAAAAATTCAGCATGTTTCAATGAGATCATCTCTCATTCTTATAAAGACCAAAGAATACAGGTGCAGTACTGGATCTGAGCCACCCTGGTGGGACCCCTTGTTGAGCGGGCAATTTTGAGTAAGTGTTGCTGATAGTACCTTCCATCACTTGGCTGATGATTGAGAGTAGCATGATGTTAAGTACATGAGTTAGCTCGCTGAGCTGGAAGGCTTGTTTTCAGTTGTTTCATCACTATGACTAGGTAACATCCTCAGTGAGAGTCTCCACTGAAGCATTGGTGGTATGTCCAGCCACTCTATTTATGGGTCATAATTTCTTCAGGTGGGTCATAGAGTCATAGAGATGTACTGCATGGAAACAGACCCTTTGGTCCAACCTGTACACGCCGACCCGATATCCCAACCCAATCTAGTTCCACCTGCCACCACCCAGCCCATATCCCTCCAAACCCTTCCTATTCATATACCCATCCAAATGTCTCTTAAATGTCGCAATTGTACCAGCCTCCACCACATCCTGTGGCAGCTCATTCCATCCATGTGCCACTCACTGCATGAAAACGTTGCCCCTTTAGGTCTCTTTCATATCTTTCCCCTCTCACCCTAAACCTAAGCCCTCTAATTCTGGACTCCCCGACCCCAGGGAAAAAATTTTGTCTATTTATCCTATCCATCCCCTCATCTATAAGGTCACCCCTCAGCCTCCGATGCTTAAGGGAAAACAGCCCCAGCCTGTTCAGCCTGTCCCTATAGCTCAGATCCTCCAACCCTGGCAACATCCTTGTAAATCTTTTCTGAACTCTTTCAAGTTTCATAACATCTTTCTGATAGGAAGGTGACCAGAATTGCATGCAATAGTCCAACAGTAGCCTAACCAATGTCCTGCACAGCCGCAACATGACCTCCTAACTCCTGTACTCAACACTCTGATAAAGGAAAACATACCCAATGCCTTCTTCACTATCCTATCTACCTGCGACCCCACTTTGAAGGTGCTATGAACCTGCACTCCAAGGTCTCTTTGTTCAGCAACACTCCCTAGGACCTTACCATTAACTGTATAAGTCCTGCTAAGATTTACTTTCCCAAAATGCAGCACCTCGCATTTATCTGAATTAAACTCCATCTGCCACTTCTCAGCCCATTGGCCCATCTGGTCCAGATCCTGTTGTAATCTGAGGTAACCCTCTTCGTTGTCAACTACACCTCCAATTTTGGTGTCATCTGCAAACTTACTAACTATACCTCTTCTGCTCACAACCAAATCATTTATGTAAATGACAAAAAGTCGAGGACCCAGCACCGATCCTGATGTCATTTCTGGTTCTTTGTTTTCAAGGGAAGGTAGATGGGAGCTAAATCGTTATGTCATTTGATGAAGCTCTGGTTAGAATGCTATGCCTCTAAGAGTTCTCGTGTATGTCTTTGTTTCACCTGTCCTAGGCTGTGGTTGTTGTTCCAGTACAAGTGGTGTCCTGCTTTGTCTGTCTGTATAGAAACTAGGAGCATGATGTTGCTGTGATTGTTTGGGTTTGATTTATCCTACTTTTTCTTTGATGGAAATTCCCTGGACAAATGTCTAATTTGTAGACGAGATGCCAGGGTTCCAGCTGTACTGGGGTTACCTGGTTTCTGATCTGGCTAGTTCTTGAGCTAAGGTCTTTGATACAATTGCCAGCAATGTGCTCACAACCTGTTGCCTTTGCTGAATTCTGGGTCTTCAGCCACTTTTTGACATCAAAATGGCTAAGGACTGGTATCTGTGATGTTGCAGAACTCAGGAAAAGGGCCAAGGTGGATCATCCACTCAATATTCCTGGCTTCAGAGTGATGCACATATTTTAGCCTTGTCTTTTGCTGCTTCAGTACCACAGTTGGGAAGTCTGTCCTGGTACAGACATGGGGGCAGGGGCAGCAGTGTTTGCCAATGTCATCACCCAAGCACCTCAGGAGTCAGGCTAAGGATTTGAGGAGCTTACCATTACCTCTTCAGCCTTAATGGAGAATCGTGGCTGGAATGGCGTCGGATGAAAACAGAAGGTAGACAGAGTAGTGAAGAAGGCTTTTGATATGATTGTCTTCATTGGTGAGAACGTAGACCATAGGAGTTGGGATATCATGTTACTACAGAGTAGGATTTTGGTGAGGCCACTTTTAGAATACTGCAAACAATTCCTATAAATTCTATAGGAAAGATCTTGCTAAACTTAAGAGGATGCAGAAAATATTTACAAGGATGTTGCTAGGATTGGAGGTGCCAGATCTCTCAGTGGGAGAGCATTTTGGTGATAGAGACCACAACTCCCTGACCTTTACTATAGTCATGGAAAGGGATAGGAGCAGACAGTGTGGAGAAGTATTTAACTGGGTGAGGGGGAATTATAATGCTATTAGGCAGGAACTCGGGCACCTAAATTGGGAACAGATGTTCTTAGGGAAATGCACAACAGAAATATGGAGGTTGTGTAGGGAGCACTTGCTCTTAGTACCAGACAAGCCTGTCCCACTGAGGCAAGAAAGGGATGGTAGGTTGAAAGAGCCTTGAATGACAAGGAATGTGGAACATCTATTCAAGAGGAAGAAGGAAACATAAAGGTTGAGGAGGCAAGGATCAGACAGGACTCGAGGGTTACAAGGTAGACTGGAATGAACTGAAGAATGGGCTTAGGAGAGCTAGAAGGGGGCATGAGAAAGCTTTAGTGGGTAGAATTAAGGAAAACCCTAAGGCATTCTACACTCATGTGAGGAACAAGAGGATGGCCAAAGTGAGGGTAGGGCTGATCAGGGACAGTGGAGGGAACTTGCGCCTGGAGGAAATAGGGGAGGTCCTTAATGAATACTTTGCTTCAATATTTACAGCTGAGAGGGACCTTGACATTTCTGAGGGCAGCGTGAAACAGACTGATATGTTAGAACAGGTTGATGTTAGGAACGAGGATGTGCTGAGAATTTTGAAAAACATAAAGGATCGATATTCCCCAGGGCCAGATGGGATACACCCAGGTTACTATAGGAAGCAATTGCTACATCTTTGGTGATGATCTTTGTGTCCTCCCTGTCCACTGGAGTAGTGCCAGATAGTTGGAGGGTGGCAAATGTTATTCCCTTGTTCAAAGAAGGGGAATAGGGGGAACCCTGCGAGTTACAGACCAGTCAGTGGTGGGCAAAGTATTGGAGAGGATTCTGACAGATAGGATTTATGATTACTGGGAAAACCATAGTTTGATTAGAGATAGTCAGCATGGCTTTGTGAGGGGTAGGTCATGCCTCACAAGCTTTACTGAAATCTTTGAGAATGTGACAAAACACATTGAAGGCAGAGCAATGGATATGGTGTATGGGGATTTTAGCAAGGTGTTTGATAAGGTTCCCATAGTAGGCTCATTCAGAAAGTAAGGAGGCATGGGATACAGAGACATCTGGCTGTCTGGATACTGAATTGGCTGGCCCAAAGAAGACAGAGGGTTTGAGTAGATGGAAAGTATTCAGCCTGGAGCTTGGTGACCAGTGGTGATCTGCAGGGATCTGTTCTGGGACCCTGCTCTTCGTGATTTTTATAAATGACTTGAATAAGGAAGTGGAAGGGGGGATTAGTAAGTTTGCTGATGACACAAAGATTGGTGGAGTTGTGGAAGGTGTGGAGGCCTGTTGTAGGTTGCAATGGGACATTGATAGGATGCAGAACTGGGCTGATCAGTGGCAGATGGAATTCAACTTGGAAAAGTGTGAAGTCATTCTCTTTGGAAAGTTGCATTTGAGTCCAGAATACAGGGTTAAAGGCAGGATTCTTGGCAGTGTGGAGGAACAGAGGGATCTTGAGGTTCATGTCAAAGTTGCCACCCAAGTTGATAGGGATGTTAAGGAGCCATATGGTATATTAACTTTTATTAGCAGGGGAATTGAGTTTAAGAGTTGTGAGGTTATGCTGCAGCTCTAAAGCGCTCTGGTTAGACCACTGTTAGAATGTTGATTTCCATTCTGGTCACCTCCTAATAGGAAAGATGTGGAATCTTTAGAAAGGGTGCAGAGGAGATTTACCAGGATGCTGCCCGGACAGGAGAGCATGTCTTATGATGAAAGGCTGAGAGAGCTAGGGCATTTGTCATTGGCGTGAAGAAGGATGAGAGATAACTTGATAGAAGTGTACAAAATGATGAGAGGCATAGATAGAGTGGGCAGCCAGAGACCTTTTCCCATGGTGGGAATGTCTATCACGAGGAGACATAATTTTAGAATAATTGGAGGAAGGTTTAAGGGAGATGTCAGAGGTAGGTTCTTTACACAGAGAGTGGTGGGTGTGTGAAATGCACTGCCAGCAGCGTTAGTGAGAGTCAGATACGTTTGGACATTTAAGCAACTCTTGGATAGGCACATGGAAGATAATGCAATGAAGGGTGCATAGGTTAGTCTGATCTTAGTGTAGGATAAAAGTCTGGCACAACAGAAAGGCCTGTACTGTGCTGTACTGTTCTATGTTCTAAAATGCAGGTGTCCCAAATTTACATGAAAATAAACAAAGGCCAACTGCATTGTGTTCAATTCCACAGATCATGTGTGGTCAGGTTGCATTCACTAAGTTTGCGGTCATTTACATAGAACATAGAACATTACAGTGCAGTACAGGCCCTTCAGCCCTCAATGTTGCACCGCCCTGTCATACTAATCTGAAGCCCATCCCACCTATACTATTCCATGTATGTCCATTTGCCTGTCCAATGACGACTTAAATGCACTTAAACTTGGCCAATCTACTACCGTTGCAGGCAAAGTATTCCAGATCCTTACTACTCTCTGAGTAAAGAAACCACCTTTGACATCTGTCTGAAGTCTATCTCCCCTCACTTTAAAGTTGTGCCCCCTCATGTTTGCCGTCCCCAAACTTGGAAAAAGGCTCTCCCTGTCCACCCTATCTAACCCTCTGATTATCTTGTATGTCTCTATTAAGGACAGAACGTATTAACCAGGACAGAACCCAACTGGTCCTCACCTACCACCCCACCAACCTCCATATACATCATATCATCCGTCGTCATTTCCGCCACCTCCAAACGGACCCCACCACCAGGGATATATTTCCCTCCCCTCCCCTATCAGCATTCCAAAAAGACCACTCCCTCCGTGACCCCCTTGTCAGGTCCACATCCCCCACCAACCCGACCTCCACTCCCGGCACCTTCCCTTGCAACTGCAAGAAATGCAAAACTTGCGCCCACACCTCCCCCCTTATTTCCCTCCAAGGCCCCAAGGGATCCTTCCATATCCACCACAAATTCCCCTGCATCTCCACACACATCATTTACTGCATCCGCTGCACCCGATGTGGCCTCCTCTATATTGGGGAGTCAGGCTGCCTACTTGCGGAACGTTTCAGAGAACACCTCTGGGACACCCGGACCAAACAACCCCAACACCCCGTGGCTCAACACTTCAACTTCCCCTCCCACTGCACCAAGGACATGCAAGTCCTTGGACTCCTCCATCGCCAGACCATAGCAACATGACGGCTGGAGGAAGAGTGCCTCATCTTCTGCCTAGGAACCCTCCAACCACAAGGGATGAACTTTAGATTTCTCCAGTTTCTTCATTTCCCCTCCCCCCACCTTGTCTCAGTTCCAACCCTTGAACTCAGCACCACCTTCCTAACCTGCAATCTTCTTCCTGACCCCGCCCCCACCCTCACTCCGGCCTATCACCCTCACCTTAACCTCCTTCCACGTATCGCATTTCCAATGCCCCTCCCCCAAGTCCCTCCTCCCTACCTTTTATCTTAGCCTGCTTGGCACACTCTCCTCATTCCTGAAGAAGGGCTCATGCCCGAAACGTCGATTCTCTTGCTCCTTGGATGCTGCCTGATCTGCTGTGCTTTTCCAGCAACACATTTTCAGCTCTGTCTCTATTAAGTCAACTCTCAACCTTCTTCCCTCTAACGAGAACAGCCTCAAAGCCCCCAGCCTTTCCTCGTAAGCAATCCTTCCATACCAGGCAACATCCAAGTAAATCTCCTCTGCACCCTTTCTAAAGCTTCCACATCCTTCTTATAATGCAGTGACCAGAACTGTACACGATACTCCAAGTGTGGCTGTACCAGAGCTTTGTACAGCTGCAGCATAACCTCCTGGTTCCGGAACTCAATCCTTCTATTAATAAAGGCCAAGACACTGTATGCATTCTTAACAACCCTGTCAATCTGGGTGGCAACTTTCAGGGATCTGTGTACATGGACACCGAGATCTCTCTGCTCATCTGCACTCCCAAGAATCTTACCATTAGTCCAGTACTTTGCATTCCGATTACTCCATCCAAAGTGTATCACCTCACACTTGTCCGCATTAAATTTCATTTGCCACCTCTCAGCCCAGGTCTGCATCCTATCTATGTCTCTCTGCAACCTACTACATCCTTCGTCACTATCCACAACTCCACCGACCTTAGTGTCGTCCGCAAATTTACTAACCCACTCTTCTAAGCCCTCATCCAGGTCATTTATAAAAATGACGAATAGTAGTGGACCCAACACCGACCCTTGTGATACACCACTAGTAACTGGACACCAAGATGAACATGTTCCATCAACTACAACCCTCTGTTTTCTTTCAGCAATTACTGATCCAAACTGCTATGTCTCCCACAATCCCATTCCTCCGCATTTTGTGTAATAGTCTACTGTGGGGAACCTTATCGAATGCCTTGCTGAAATCCACATACACCACATCAACCGGTTTACTCTCATCTACCCGTTTGGTCACTTTGTCAAAAACTCAATAAGATTCTTTAGGCACGACCTACCCTTCACAAAACCGTGCTGATTGTCTCTGAACAGATTATTCTTTTCTAGATGGTTATAAATCTTATCTCTTATAACCTTTTCCAACACTTTACCAACAACTGAAGTGAGACTCACTGGTCTGTAATTACTAGAGTTGTCTCTACTACCCTTTTTGAACAAGGGAACCACATTTGCTATCCTCCAGTGCTCAGGCACTATTCCTGTAGATCCCATCCGGCCCAGAGGACTTGTCTATTTTCACACACTCTGCAGTATTTCTAATACCTCTTCCTTGTGAACCTCAATCTCTTCTAGTCTAGATGCAAGTATCTCTGTATCTTCCTCGCCAACATTTTCATTTCTATGGTGAACACTGTCGAAAAATATTTATTTAGTGCTTCCCCTATCTCCTCTGACACCACACACAACTTCCCACTACTATCCTTGATTGGCCCTAATCTTACTCTCATCATTCTTTTATTCCTGACACCCTGATCCTATCCGCCAACAACTTCTCATGTCTCCTCCTGGCTCTTCTGAGCTCTCTTTTTAGGTCTTTCCTGACTTCTTTGTAACCCTCAAACACCCTATTTACACACAATTTATAAAGTAGGAAATTGGGTGGTCTCAGTCTATTTGTTCAGTGTGTGATTTGCAGACTATTTTAGTGACTGAGGATGTCAAGCCCTCCTAAAATATAATAAACTTTCAACTTTTACCTGCTGCTGGAAGGTTGAAGAGGAGTTCTGAAATTCAGTGGAATTTCTATCAACATTTATTGCCTGAGAATCTCATTTAAAAGTGCTGCTGGACACGTCACTAGGAAAAAACAAGTGACTGATCATGGGCACCCAGAGGGTGAGTAGGTGACTCTCTGCCTCGAAGCCAGAAGACCCCATTGGCATCGGAAGGGGAATTGATGATATTGGAAAAAGGTCCATGTTCAGCCTCCTAAACGATAAGAGAAGTTGGAAAACACAGGGGCTGTCTTCTCAGGATGAGAAGAAGCTCAGAGATGAATTTGGAAAGGTCTTTAAAATTGGTTTGAATGGGTGGTGCTGGCTGACAATGGACAGCCTTCGTATCAGATCGTCACTAACTAATCAATTAATTCAGGCAAAGTTCCTTTTCCCCAGAGAGTGGCTTGAACCCTGAAGCAGGGGAAACACCAATTGGTTAAGATTAACTGTATTTAAGAAGCTACTGTGTGAGGAACTCCAATATCTACAGAGGTGTGAAGCAGGGAAGACACATTGGTTTTCCATATCTTAGTTTCTGTCTGCAAATAGGTTGCTTGACAATAGTCCGAGGTTATAGCTTAAAGGGGTGTCACTCCGCATCAAGTGTGGCTGAACAAGGGATTCTCCCCATTCATAGACCACAGCTGGAACACTGCAAACAGTTTTGGAAAGAGCGACTGGCATTGGGGAGAGTCCAGAGAAGGTTCGCGAGGTTGATTCTGGATATGGAGGGATTTTCTGAGCCTGTACTCCTTGAAATTTTGAAGGATGAGATTAGATCTGATTGAAAGGCAGAAGGTTCTTCTGGGCACTTGATACGGCAAGTGTGGAAAGGTTGGTTCCCATGTGGGAGGGTCCAGGACCAGAGGGCACAATCTCAGAATTAAGGCAGAGATGAGGAGGAATTGGTTTTCTCAGGCAGTATTGAAACTGTGCAATTTCTTTTACAGTAGAGGGATGTAGAGCTTGGATTGTGAAACAAATTGAAGACTGATGTGAACAGATTATTAATTAGTATGGGGAATAGGCAGGAGTTGAGGATGATCTGTTCAGCCATGATCTTATTGACTGGCAGAGCAGACCTGATCGGTCTGAATGGTCTGCTTCTGTGCCTGCATTTCACTTGGACACATTGGAAAGGTTTGGAGGTTGACAACTCATTTTTTTGGCCATCAATGGGAGGGGTTGGACCTGAATCGCCTGCCTCAGAATTAGACATGAATCACTGTTCCACAAGACACACAGTCTGTTCCTTAAGTGCAGAAAGAAAGAGAAGGGGACGTGGGTCGAGATTAGTCAAATGTAACTTTTATTTTTCAGTCTTTCCAGTCCAAAAGAAAAAAAGCAGTAATACTTCGAAATGAACATCCTGGATTTCATTTTGAAGTATACAAGGCGAGTCAGACCAGTATGTTTCATTCACCAATTTTACTGTTTCTTTTCACCCTCTCTCTCATTTCCTAGTTGCTGCCTGACCTGCCAATGCTTCTGACATCATCTTTTTCAATGTATAATGAAGAAGTTTCCCCTGGGCCAACCTTTGATGACTTGATCGGGGAAATGCACAGGGGTTGTTTCTCCTTGTGGGAGCATCGAGGACCAGATACAAAATCTCAGACAAAGGGGTCATCCATTCAGGACGGAAATGAGGAGGAATTTCTTCCCTCAGAGAGTATCAAATGTTTTATTACATGAGCAGTTCATGTCGAGCTGACTGTCTGCCTCATCTCTAATATTCACATGACATGAGACAATGAGGTTTATGCAGTGGGTGCATGAGCCCCTCTGTTACCCATTTCGGAGGTGGGTGTGGGGTGGGGAAGTGGTGTTGGGGTTATCAGACATCCGTGTCTGTCATTTACCATCTCCATTCATCACTGGCAACAGACAGACATCGTGAATAGATCAAACTTCATCAAACAAACAAAACAAAAAGGAAACTCTCCAAAACCAAACCCAGGATACAAATCAACTCAGTGCACTGTGTACTCATAAAACCATGATGCATCTGCACTGAGCCCCCAGCTTTTAATACAGACAGGATCACTGCCCTCTTCCTGCCAATTCCTGTCTTCATGGTGGACCACATCAGGTTGTGCTCCAGTTTAGTATCGATCAGTAATTACCTTGTAGGATGTCAATGATGGGGATGCGTGACCTATTTTGCCTTTCTCCACGTCAGTCTCCCGACTTGAACGCGATGATTGCAAAGATGACAGGTTGGACATCATACCTGCATCGAGCTAAATAGAAAGGTTTGATTATTTTCAGCAATGCTCCATAGAGTTTTCTCTTCCTTGACACTGCCTCCGACACTAAGTGAGGTAGACCCTTGAGACTGAGGTCACATTAATAGATCACAGAATGGTCATAGTAGCTACTGAAACATCATCAAATGTATGATGCAGGTTATTCACTCGTTACCTGGTAATGAGTATTCACTGTGAACATGTGAATCTTTTGTAAATTAGTTCATTAGATTTCTTGCAAGAATTGAATGGAGGTTTGAGCATCATCAACGGTGATAGAAACAGATTTTTAGCTAGTAAAGGGACAAGGCAGGAATGACTGCCCCCTATCTTAGTGCTCCTAATAAGATGTCAATGACATTTCTCATCCCAGTAGAGACATCTGAAGTCAGAATGCACCGACAAAGGAAATTGACAGCAAGGCCGGAAAAAACAATTGGTCTGTCATGAAACAGATGTGAAACTCCCATCAGTGATGGCTGGAAACATCAAGACAGATGCACCCTGTGTCCACTCCCATCCAGTATTTTCATCCCCTCCTCGGATGCTGCCTGAACTGCTGTGCTTTTCCAGCACCACTCCCGTCTAGAATCTGGTTTCCATCATCGGCAGCCCTTGTTTTTACCAAATAAATACTCAGTCAAATTCCTCTCCGACCCTCTCCCAGAGGTAAATACCAGACCCAGGAGATCACATGTTACTTCCCAAAGACAGTTACCACTGTGAGTGTGTTCCAAGTTTAGAAGAGGTTCAGTGAGCAGAGAGAGTGAGTGTCTGACCCATAAGCTGGCAATGTGTTTGAGAGGTTGACCACTCCCTGGGAAAGGAATCACCAACTCATGTCTACTCGATTCCTAATCTCACACAGTTACACCTCCCCTCAGCTGGTGCTGACTATCTTCATGGGGGCATCATGGATACCCACAATCAGGTGCCCTCCTTGAAGTTTGCCAGTGAAGAGCAGCTCAGGTGGAGCTGGCCGCCTGCCTCATCTGTGACACTCACACGGCCTGAGACAACGACAAGAGGCTTACACAGTGTGTGCCTGGGACCCTCCATTACCCATTTCGGAGGGGAGGGGCGGGGAGATTGGGTTTATCAAACGCCCAGGTCTCTCATCTGCCATCTCCATTCACCATTGACTACAGTCGGACTGAGACATCTTGAATACAGCACACTTCACCAAACAGAAAAGAAGATAATCCCCAGAACCAAACCAAACCTAGGACACAGTGCACTGTGTACTCACAAAACCATGATGCATCTGCACTGAGCCCCCAGCTTTTAATACAGACAGGATCACTGCCCTCTTCCTGCCAATTACTATCTTCATGGTGGACCACATCAGGTTGTGCCCCCAGTTTAGTATCGATCAGTAATTACCTCATAGAATTTCAAAGATGGGGATGTATGAGATGTTTTATATTGCTCAAAGTCAAAGTCAGTCTCCAAGCTTGAAAGTGATGATCCTGAAGGCACAGTTGAAGTCAGGTGGGACAGCGTTTCTGAATCTTGCTAAAAAGAAAGATTTGATTATTTTCAGCAATGCTCCGAAGATTTTTCTCTGCCGTGACACTGAACAAGGCAGACCCTTGAGATTGAGGTCACATTAATAGATCACAGAATAGCAAATAATAGTAACTGCTGAGCCATGATCATATATACCATACAGGTGATTCATTAGTTACCCGGGAATGAACATTCACTGAACATATGAGCCTTTTGTAAATTAGTTCATTAGATTTCTTGCAGGAATTAAGTGGAGGTTTGTCTAGTGGATAGAATGACCTGATTGTTAATGATGGAGAAATAATACATGCAAAGTTTTATCTGTGATTCCGGGTCATCCAAGGTGGAGGAATGGGAATAATGGTGGCTGTAAGAGCAGCTCTGTTTTGGAGGTATTTCAGGTGTTGGAGCTGATTTCCTCAAATTCCAGGAGCAGCAATTCCTGTTTGAGAAGCTGTTGCAATTGTTTTGGACTTTGGGGAAAAGAAAAGATCAAAACAACGGCATTTTAAACAGGAGGAAGGGAACAAAGCCAAAGACTACCTGGCCAGAGAGAGGGAGAGACGGAGAGACAGAGACAGAACAGACCGAGATGGAGAGAGAGAGAGAGAGAGAGAGAGAGAGCCCGACAGTGCTGTCTGACACAGCAGTGAATCTGCACAGCTACTGCATTTGAGTTCAACTATTTCTGGACATCAGAGTGTCTCTAAGGAAAATGAACAAATAAAATACAAAACTCACAGCTGACCTTGGAGGAACTTGTGTGAGAGAGCTCACAGCACAGGAACAGATAAGTGCACGGTTTTTAAGTTTAACCTTGCTATCTTTTTTTAATAGTAAGTACAGAGGGTTCTTTTTGGTTCCATGTTTTATCGAGATCAGTTTTTTGATTAAAATGTAAAAATATGAAACATAGGTTCTGAGTTAGCTGAGAGCAGTGTTTTGAGAGCAGTAAGACTGTGCTATTTTCTGGGTCTGTAGATTGTTAAGGTACAAAGATGGCCTTCAGGAGAGTGGTGTGGTCTTCCTGTGGGATGTGGGAGATTAGGGAGAATGTCCTTGTTACTGCTGAGTTATGTCTGCAGTCAGCATGTGTGCTTGTGAATCCTATCAGATCACATGGGTCGGTTGGAGCGACAGTTAGAGGCAAAGAGGAATTTACAGGAGCTAGAGGGTGTGATGGATGGCAGTTAAAGGAAGGGAGAAAAACCACAGATACAGCCAGGTACAGTGAGAAATCAGAATGGTGTGTTGCCTCCCTGGTGCCAGGATCAAGGATAATTTGGAGAGAGTGCAAAAAATTCTCAAAGGGGAGAGGGACCAGCAGGAGGCCATTGTACACATTGGAACTAATGACATAGGAAGGGAAAAGGATGAGGTTCTGAAGGGAGAATAGAGAGAATTAGGCAGGAATTTAACAAGGAGGCCCTCGAGGGTAGTAATATCTGGATTACTCCCAATGCTAAGAGCTAGGGAGGCCAGGAAAAGGAGAACAGTGCAGATGAATGTGTGGCTGTGGAACTGGCGTATGGGAGAAGGATTCACATTTTTGGATCATTGAAATCTCTTCTGGGGTAGAAGTGACTTGTACAAGAAGGATGGATTGCACCTGAATTGGAAGGGGACTAATATGCTGGCAGGGAGATTTGCTAGAGCTGCTCGGGAGGATTTAAACTAGTAAGGTGGGGCCATGGGACCCAGAGAGATAGTGAGGAAAGAGATCAGTCTGGGATTGGTACAATAGAGAAAAGCAGAAGTCAAACAGTCAGGGCAGGTAGGAACAAAGCAGAGAATGAAGTAAATTAAACTTCATTTATTTCAAAGCAAGAGGCCTAACAGGGAAGGCAGATGAACTCAAGGTACGATCAAGAACATGGGACTTGCATATCAGAGCAATTACAGAGACATGGCTCAGGGATTGTCAGGTTAGTGTTCCAGGATACAAATGCTATAGAAAGAATAGAAAGGGTTGCAATTCTGGTCTCCTTCGTATCAGAAAGATATTGTGAAACTTGAAAGGGCTCAGAAAAGATTTAAGGATGTTAGAGGATTTGAGCTATAGGGAGAGGCTGAACAGGCTGGGGTTGTTTTCCCTGCAGTGGAGGCTGAGGGGTGACCTTATAGAGGTTTACAAAATTATGACAGTAATGGATAGGGTAAATAGACAAAGTCTTTTCCCTGGGGTGGGGGAGTCCAGAACTAGAGGATATAGGTTTAGGGTGAGAGGGGAAAGACGTAAAAGAGACCTAAGGGGCAACTTTTTCATGCAGAGGGTGGTACGTGCCTAGAATGAGTTGCCAGAGGAAGTAGTGGAGGCTGGTAGAATTGCAACATTTAAAAGGCATTTGGATGGGTATATGAATAGGAAGGGTTTGGAGGGATATGGGCCTGGTGCTAGCAGGTGGGACGAGATTGGGTTGGGATATCTGGTCCAAATGCCTTTTAAATGTTGCAATTGTATCAGCCTCCACCACATCATTTGGCAACTCATTCTATACACGTACCTATGCATGAAAAAGTTGCCCCTTAGGTCTCTTTTACGTCTTTCCCCTCTCACCCTAAACCTGGTAGGCATGGACGAGTTGGGCTGAAGCGTCTGTTTCCGTGCTGTACGTCTCTATGACTCTGACTCTAAGAGAGAAGGGGCAGTGGTGTTTTTGATAAAGGATAACAATCCAGCTGTACTTAGAGAAGATATTCCTGGGAATATGTCCAGAGAAGTTATTTGGATGGAACTGAGAAACAAGAAAGGGATGATCACATTATTGGGATTGTACTATAGACCCCCACCCCAATGGTCAGCGGGAAATTGAGAAACAAATTTGTAAGGAGATCTCAGTTATCTATTAAAAGAATAGGGTGGTAATGGTAGGGATTTTAACTTTCCAAACATAGACTGGGACTGCCATAATGTTAAGGGTTTAGATGGAGAGGAATTTGTTAAGTGTGTGGTAGAAAATTTTCTGATTCAATATCTGGATGTACTAGAAAAGGTGCAAAACTTGACGGACTCTTTGGAAATAATGCAGTGTAAGTGACTGAGATGTCAGTGGGGGAGCACTTTATGGCCAATGACGATAATTCTACTAGTTTTAAGGTGGACTTTGGGACAGGCAGCAGAGGAAAGTAGCCGAGCAGAGACTGATAACTAAGTTTGGTACCCATAGGGAGGACCTCAACTGGGACCTTGGGTTCACATCACATTACAGGTGATCACCATTGCATTACACACACACACAGATTTTCCTACACACACACACTCTCACATACACACGAACACAGGTACACATAGACGCACACACAGACACCTACACACACCCTTTTGATACACACACTCCCACACTCATACACTCACACATGCATCCCCTCACAGACGTAAGACACTCTGCACCCACTATACACACACACACACACACACACACACACACACACACACCCACACAACCCCACACCCCAGACAGACACACACACACAGACAGACAAAGACCCACATGCAGACATATATTTTGTGGGGTGAATTTGTACTTGCAGAGTTACATTGCACTTTGCTCAAGAACTGCATACATTCACGTAGAACTCTGAGCTCAAAAACTGAATGATTTTATGTGAAACACTGTTATCTCACTTTTTAGATTAGAATCAATCTAAACATCAGGTCATAGACAGAGAACACAGGGGGCTAACACCTTCAACATATTGTCTAGCTATCACCATTGTTAATAGTTAACCCGAGAATGCAACTTTTAAAAACATGAAAGAAGTGAAACTATCACTGTATTCTAACAGATGAAAGGCTTAACAGATAATCAATTTTTCAATGTATAATTTCAGTTACATCACACTGCAAATTTTTGCTATAAATTCTGTGTTACGATTGAACCCTCCACAACCACCTGATGAAGGAGCGTCGCTCCGAAAGCTAGTGTGCTTCCAATTAAACCTGTTGGACTATAACCTGGTGTTGTGTGATTTTTAGTTTTAAAATAGTGATGGAAAAGAACAGATAGGATCTATCAGTGTAAGTTCTAAACTGGAGGAATTTTGATGGTATGGGCAAGGTCTTTCAAAAATTGATTGGAGGCAGATGTTTGTAGGTAAAGGGATGGTTAGAAATTGGGAAGCCTTCAAAAATGAGACAACAAGGGTCCAGAGACAGTATATTGATGTTAGGGTGAAAGGAAAGGCCGGTCGGTGTAGGGAATGCTGGATGACGAGAGAAATTGAAGGTTTGGTCAAGAAGGAGAAGGAAACATCTGTCAGGTACAGACAGCAGGGACCGAGTGATTCCCTAGAAGGGTATAAACGCAGTGAGGGGATACTTCAGGAGGGAAGTCAGGAGTGCAAAAAAGGGACATGAAATAGCTTTGGCAAATAGGGTTAAGGAGAATCCAAAGGGATTTTACAAATACATTAAAGACAAAGGGTAACTAGGGCAAGATAAGGGCTCCTCAAAGATCAGCAAGGCTGCCTATGTGTGGAACTATAGGAGATGGGGGAAGATACAAAATGAGTATTTTGCATCAGTGTTCCGTTTGGAGATGGATATGAATGCTGGAAAACTTGGGGAGATAAATGGCAACATCTTGAAAAATGTTCATATTACAGAGGATGAGGTGCTAGATGTCTTAAAGTGAATAAAGGTGGATAAATCCCCAGGATCTGGTCAGGTGTGCCTTAGAACTCTGTAGGAAGCTAGGGAATTGATTGCTGGGCCTCTTGCTCAGATATTTGTATCATCGATAGTTACAGGTGGGGTACTGGAAGACTGAAGGTTGCCTAACATGGTGCTACTATTTAAGAAAGGTGGTAAGGACAAGACAGGGAACTGTAGACCAGTGAGCCTGACGTCAGTGGTGGGCAAGTTTTTGGAGGGAATCCTGAGGAACAGAATCTACATATATTTGGAGAGGCAAGGACTGATTAGGGATAATCAACACAGCTTTATGCATTGGAAATCATGTCTCATGAACTTGATTGAGCTTTTTGAAGTAGGAACAAAGAAGATTGATGAGGGCAGAGTGGTGGATGTGATCTACATGGACTTCAGTAAGACATTTGTCAAGGTTCCTCATGGTAGACTGGTTAGCAAGGCTAGATCATGTGGAATAGAGGGATAACTAGCCAATATGGATACAGAACTGGCTCAAAGGGAGAAGTCAGAGGGTGGTGGTGGTGGGTTGCCTTTCAGATTGTAGACTTGTGACCCGGGTAAGCAACAAGGATCGGTGCTGGGTCCATGACCTTTTGTAATTTATATAACAGGACCTTTATACTTGTAAGGTCCGGTGGAGTGTTGCTGAACAAAGAGACCTTAGAGTGCAGGTTCATAGTTCCTCAAAAATGGAGTTTCAAGTAGATTGGATAGTGAAGGCTTTCGGCATGCTTTCCTTTCTGACAGTGGAGTGGTTTGGTACATAGTGTGTTCTGCAGATCTTTTCTGACTGAGCTGTGACTCTGGGAGATTTTATTTATCACAATAAATCATGTTGCGGCTGGTTTATAGTTAGGACATTGGTTAGGCCACTTTTGCAATATTATATGCATTTCTGGTCTCCCTCCTATCAGAAGGATGTTGTGAAATTGGAAAAGGTTCAGAAAAGATTTACAAGGATATTGCCAGGGTTGGAGAGTTTGCCCTATTGGGAGAGGCTGAATAGGCTGGGGCTGTTTTACCTGAAACATCGAAAACTGAAGGGTGACCCTATAGAGGTTTATAAAATCATGAGGGGCATGGATAGGATAAATGGACAAGGTTTTTTTTCCAGGGTTGGGCCAGTCCAGAACTAAAGGGTATTGATTTAAAAGGTACCTAAGGAGCAAGTTTTTCACACAGAGAGTGATGTGTATATGGAATGAGCTGCCACAGGAAGTGGTGGAGACTGGTACAATGACAGCATTTAAAGGCATCTGGATGGGTATATGAATAGAAAGGGTTCAGAGGGATATGGGCCAAATGCTAGTAAATGGGACCAGATTAATTTGAGATATCTGGTTGGCATGGATGAGTTGCACTGAAGGGTCTGTTTCCATGCTGCACATCTCTGACTCTATGGTATGAATTAATCAGAGTTATTGTCATTAAAAAAAAAAGACCCTTCAGAGTCACAGCCAGGGCAGAAAAGATCTGCAGGGCACAGTATACACCAGACCACTACACTTTCATGATAATTATTTAATTTTTAATCCATATCACTTACCTTGTCCAATTGCTCACGCTCTCCTTCACTTATTTCTGATTTCAGCTGATGTAAATCGTGGAGGTACGAAATGGCAATTTCTATCCCTCGATCAGGCTGTACCTCACTTTTTGAACTTACATTTCTTTGTTCACTCATTCCCTCGAGATGCACATTTGATTTGGATGCTGGTGCTGCTTTCTGTAATCAGAAGCAGAAAGATTTCAGCAATGATCAGGCAGAAGTGGCTTTTCTTCAGGAGCTGTTCATACTGTTTGGGGCTGGAGCTATTCTGACTGATACTTTAATGTCAGTCCTAGAGGACTAGAAACTAAGATCTAATCCAAAATTAGTGATAAGCATTGGACCAAAGTAATAAGTGGAGAAGTGGTCATGAGTCCAAGAAGTTTGCAAAATAAAATTCTGACACATATGATCAAATGAGTCTCTGGGTTTGGCTGAAATGGTTTGGTTTCATTTTAGGTTAGAGGCAATTATTGGGGAACTATTTTACTTCAAGGAATAAAATGATTTCTGAAGAACCTTGCTAAGACAAAGTAGAGGATACAACTTACTTAACAAGGACTCTAGATCATGATTAAGTAGCGCAGACTGCCTGTGACAATTACAGCAGTTTCCAGACTTGATCAGTCATTGATTTCTGTAAGTCACCATTTCATGGTTAACATTGTCAGTGATTTGTTTGAATTTATTCAGGAGACATTAACATCACTGGTAAGGCCAGTATTTCTGGTCCATCCCTGGCCAACTGAGTGGGGTGCTGGACTAGTGCTGGGTGTAAAAAAATGGCATCTCCAAACCTGATCGTTCATAGTTAATGAGACATGACTGTCAGTAACTGCAGGAAGTGGAAAATTACATGGAAAGCAGCCTGTTTTGGTTGAGGAACCAGCAGGAGCTTGGTTGGGTGGGAATCAGATGTTTCCCTTATCGACCTGATCAGTGATGTTATTATTCACTTTCGGAACAGATGGATTTGAATCAGGGCCTCCTGCTCCAGAGGTAGGGATTCTACCACTGCAACACAAGAGCCCTTGGATGGGAACCAGAATATTGCCATGCCATCTGGAAGGGGTTTTCAACTTGTTTTGTGCTGAGTGAAAGGCCTGAGAAAGTACTGAGAAATGCTAACATAGCACTTAACATTAGATTCAGAACAGGATTAATAATGGAGACTTCTCTCCACTCAGTGACCTTTCACCATCGGACTGGGGTTCAAGGGACCAGTGCAATCGAATCAGAGATAGACCTCTAAGTTCCACCTTCAACCACCCACTGAGCCAAAGGCAATGAGTCTCATTAGTTTGCAAATGTTATAGTTTCAGCTTATAGATTTTCTCATTAGTTTGCATATGTATAGTTTAAGCCAATTCATTTGGCTCATTAGCTCGTATCTATTAGGTTGATGAAGTCATAAATTTGCTGTGTATTGAAGTGCACGTTTTCCTTTTGTATTTGATTTGATCAAACCTTAAAGAACCAATTAGGTACATTCAGCCTCACAATATTGCTGACAGTTAAGAGTCAACCGCATTGTTGCTGGTCTGAAGTAGTGGAGGCCACACTGAGGGAGGGTGGCAGCTTCCTCCTCCACTGGCCAATGTACTGAGTTTCAACGCATTTCTTCAAATCATTATTCCCGTCCTCCCAATGGCTCGACCAGGAACATAATCTGATCTACCACACCCAGATATACCCCAGCTTTAAGCAATGCTGCGTATACCTCAGAACCGAACAAATCGATGAGACTTTCTGTCGCTTGTCCTCTTTCGGAGTCAGAGACTAAACCTAAAAATGATGCGACTGACCGACTGCCTCTCGTGTTCAACGTATCTTTTCCTTTTGTATATTTCTGCATAAAAATAGAAAGTTGTGAGTTATTGGAAACAGATTGCATATTTTTTCTGGTTTCTCTGCATCTCCTCTTGCATTAAGAAGGGCAGTCATTGTGACCTTTGCATGATTGCCAGTGTGAATGGGTCACCATTGACTGGGCAAGGAACAGTCAATGGGAACAAATGAACCTTTTGATAAAACCTTTCACTACAGCTCTCAAAAACGGTAGAAGAAGATTTTCCTCATGTTAGAATGACCTGCTTAATATGGGACGGTTCATAATAAACCAATTGGCCCTGTGAAAGTACAAATGACTACACATTATCACTAGCGTCCAACCCTCAATACACATGACTGACACCTTCCTCTCTGTCTTTCTATCATTGCTGCTGGTGTGGAATGCACCTCAGTCCCATAATTACCTTATAAGATTTCAGTGACATGAGGAATTCATCGTCTTCATCACTTAATGAACCTTTGCGTAAAAATTCAGACTGCGACAAATCCAAGCTCTGTTTATGTTCCTGCATTGAAAAGGAAATAGATCACAGTTACTGTTTGCACTGCTGCATGTATTTCCTATGACCTCTTGCTGCCTTATAAACTCCTAAGGGGATGGGGGTGAACTTAATTAAAGGCATAACAGATTGGGATACTGGCAAACTAATTTGAGCTAAAGACTGAGACGTCCCCTGGTGCTGATAAACTTGCACCTATTGGTCTTAAAAGTGGCTGCTGAGGTAGTCGATGCACTGGTTATAATATAGCAAGCTTGCTGGACAGGTCCAGAAGACCAGAAAATAATAAATGTAGTTGTTTCAGGAAAGGAGGAGGTAGAAAGCTGGAAACTAAGGCTGATAGCTTAACGAACATAAAATGGACTGCAGATACTCCATATCTGAAACAAAAGCAGAAACTGCTGGAGAAACTCAGCAGGTCTGGCAGCACCTGTGGAGAGAGAAACAGAGTTAACATTTTGTATCTAGCGACACTTCGAGAAGATCAACCTATTGCTTTCCACAGAGACCATCAAAATGATGTGTGATGAAGTTGAAGGTATGCACTGTACCTTTAAGAGAGAGTGAAAGTTGGCAAACATTCATTTGTAGGTACCAGACATAAAGCAGGGAGATTGGTTTGACGTATAATTACACCGTTTGGAATTTCAAAATGGCTTTGAATATTGCTAAAACTTTTCTGGAGGTAGAAGACATGTCAGTGGATTATTTAACATCTTTGGCTAAGAGTAAACTGAAAAACTGAGCAGGTAAGGTGAAAGTGGACATAAAGGCTTGATCTTTTAAAGATGATTAAACTGAATGCTCAGCATTTGTGTCACCAAGGAGTCAAACTGAAAGATTCCAAAATGATCAGCAAGAAATGCTCGAGCTGAGAAGAGATTTAGAATATGACATCTTTTCATTGTAATAGGAATGACCATACTAATGCCAATAGCTGGAAGGTAAATGGAAGAGATGAGTCAGGACAATCAAGAAAACTATTCTTTGGCAATTGAGAATCAGACCGCTTGAGCTTGTTTTTTTTAAAATAAAATGGTAGAGATCGTTCCTTATTCATCTGGAGGTAAATCAATAAAAATTATTGAGAAGTAATGGAGAAAGTCAGTCAATAATACTGGCTGAGGTTGCTGTTTGTCTATGAGAGGGTTAATGAAGAAAAATATTAAATGAACATAAAAATGGAGGTGATACAAAATGGTGCCATGATACAGAATTAGATTAAAGACTGAATTAGAAAATGGAAAAGACGTAGTTGGAGCAGTAAAAACAAGTACCTTTAGAAGAAATTGATTTTATACAGGACACTATCCTGGCTCATTCAAAAATATTGGCCTCACTGAGGCTAATGGAATAACCAGTGGAAGTAAAGGGAACTGAGATGCTCTTGGAAGCACATCCTGGGCTGTTTCCTGTGTTGTGACTAGATCTCAGGCTCAGAGTTGGATAAAAAGAGGAGGAAGCCATAAAAAAATGGGAGATGACTTGAAAATTCAATGATCTGACACAACCGTTGAAAACTTCTGTAAAATGAGAAGGAGGGCAACAATTTTAGCCCATCTCTTTTAATAGAAATGCAACATGGACTGAGAAACAAAAATCTATTGGTCTACTCAGAAATTTAATCCGAACCAATGCCTGACTGTCACTTGTTAAAAGGCAAAATTATAATGAGGACATGGGAATCAGCTCAAATACCAGCCAATGATACAATGGGCAGAAGTACATCAGCTAGTAACTGTATTGAAATTGTATTAAAATCAGATAGCCCATGAAATTATAATGATCACCTAAGGAGTAGAGATTATTTCCTCACTATGGCAAAGTGAATGTGGTAATAAAAGAGGAGGAAGTGAGGACTGCAGATGCTGGAGATCAGAGCTGAAAATGTGTTGCTGGAAAAGTGCAGCAGGTCAGGCAGCATCAAAGGAGCAGGAGAATTGATGTTTCGAACATGAAACCTTCTTCAGGAACTCAGCATGAGCCCTTCTTCAGTGGTAATAAAAGGTCCATTTACAATTCTATGATTGAAAGATTGTACTGAATCAAAATTTGCTACAAGAATTGATTTGAGAAAAGAATATTGATAAGATCCACTGACTGATTAAACCAAAGATAAATCAGGTTTTGTAATAGCAGATGGACTTTATCAATGCAAAAGTATATTATTTGAAATGAAATATGCACCAGGAACTTTTTAATGATTTTAAAAAATGATGCCTTGAATGCTTGTATGTAGTAATTGGCAGGACCCTGAGGAGCATTGATGTACAGAGGGATCTTAGGGTACAAGTCCATAGCTTCCTGAAAGTGACAGCACAAGTGGATTAGATGGTAAAGGCGGCCATTTGGCAGGCTTGCCTTCCTCTGTTGAAGCACTGAGTATAAAGGTTGGCAAGGAACATTGCAGCTGCGTAAATCTTTAGTTAGGTTACGTTTGGAATACTGTGTGTCGTTCTGGTCTCTACACTGTCAGGAGGACATTGGAGCTTTGGAGAGAGTGCATAAGAGATTACCAGGATGTTGCCTGGATTGCAGAGTTTTAGCTTCAAGGAGAGGTTGAATAAACCTGGAAAGTGTTTGCTAGCATGTCAGGGGCTGAGATAGTGTAGATAGTCAGACTCTTTACAGGGTGGAAATGTCAAACACATGGGGCATAGGTTTAAAGTTAAAGGAGAAAATTTAAAGGAGATGTGCAAGGCAATTTTTTTTGATACACAGAGTGTACCTGGAATGCACTGTCAGGAGCGGTGGTAGAAGCAGATACAAAATCCCTATTTAAGAAAGACACGAGGCAGGAAATAGAGGGATGGAGACAATGTGCAGGCAGCCGAGATTAGTTTAGAATGGAAATATAGTTGGCACAGACATGGTGGGTCAAAGGGCCTGTTCCTGTGCTGGACCATTTTATGTTGTATTGCAGAAATATTGCTTATAGCAATGATTTTGCTGTACTCACCTAAACTTGGAAAGAACATTTATAACGCTTAAACAAACTGTTTGATCAGTTATAAACAGTCAATTTGGTCTAAAATCTGGATAAAAGCAATTGTAACACGTCAAAGTGACTCATTTGGCCATGCTGTGGGACAAAGTGCAGCAATATGTAGGGAACTAAGATAAGGGCTATTTTGGATTTTCCCATGCCTAAAACAAAATGAGATATGTTGTGATAGATCAACATGAGTGAATGTTATCAGCTTTGTTCCGAATTTCGGAATAGTAGTGATTCCTTTGACAACTTTCATTCAGTGAAGGTGCCGGTTTTGGACTGGGGTGGACAAGTTAAAAATCACAACACCAGGTTATCGTCTAACTGGTTTATTTGGAAGCACTAGCTTTCAGAGCACTGCTCCTTTGTCAGGTAACTCAGGAGCAGCGCTCTGAAAGCTAGTGCTTCCAAATAAACCTGATGGATTATAACCTGGTGTTGTGTGATTCTTAATTTTCATTGAGAAAGGCAAGAATTTGAATGGACAAAAGAATGTCAGAGAGTGTTTGACAATTTGAAAGCGGTGTTGACAACTCATTCAGTTTTAGCAGCACTGAATTTTCAGAACCAATGCAAACTGTCAGCAACATCAGTTTGGATAAAGTTAAACAAAGAACGGTGGTCACTGGAAATTTGAAACAAAAACAGAAATAGCTGGAGAAACTGAACAGGTTTGCAGCATTTGTGGAGAGAAAGCAAAATTAATGCTTTGAATTCAGTCACCCTTCTTCAGCTTGTATCTAGTTTTACTAAAGGCTGGAGATTGAAAGGCTAAGAAGGAAACTGAGTAACTAAAGGCCAGTTTGTTTGTTTTCATAAAAACTAATTGAGCATCAAAAGGAATATTTCTCAGTACAGGAAGACTCAGTGAGTGTGGAGTTTATCTGTTCGATAATTCTGAATAGAATATTACTATATGGTCCAATAACCCTTCAGCTTTTTCTGGAATGATTTAATGAGAAAAATCTAATATGTTTTATTGGAGTTTAATGCTATAATCAAACAATTTAAAAATTGTTCATGTTTCTGGCAAGGGCAGTCTTCTAGCAGATACTCCTTCAGGAACAATTATGAAAGAAAACAAATGCAGCTTACATCAAGGATCTGTGTAAAATCTGATTGTATGAAAATCACTGCAAGTTGAATACAATGTCTTCCCTTTACTCTAAGGCTGCCCTCAGGTCCTAGTCTCTCCTCCCAAAGGAAAAATCTTCCCATCATCTACTCTGTTTAGGCCATTCAGTATTCTGGATGTTTCAATTAGATCCCCATCATCCTTCTAAATTCCATCGAGTAAAAACCCAGAATCCTGAAACGTTCCTCATATTCAAATTAGTTCAACTCAAGTTTCAAGATAAATGTTAAAAGACACTGTTGAAGATCATCCAGAAAGAGCAGAGGGATTATCCCACCATGGCTTCTGATTCAGACCCCTGGGGCCTTTCTCCCTCCATATTAGTGGGTCACAGCTCTCTCCAGTTTGTCAGGTTCTCTATAGCTCGCACCCTCCCCACTGTTCTGCTGGAACGATTGACATCTCCTCTGCAGCCACCTTCCAATGGTCTACTTGCCCCACTCTCCCCACTTGTATTTTCTTGCACTACTCCCTCTTTCATCACTTAATTGCTGCATCCCTCTATCATTCCTGGGGCTTTTTGTTTTTTACTTTCCCATGCTCCACTTTCCCCACATCTGCACGCGCTCAGCTGTCATTCATTTCCGACATTAGATTAGATTAGATTAGATTAGATTACTTACAGTGTGGAAACAGGCCCTTCAGCCCAATAAGTCCACACCGACCCGCCGAAGCGCAACCCACCCATACCCCTACATTTACCCCTTTACCTAACACTATGGGCAATTTAGCATGGCCAATTCACCTGACCTGCACATCTTTGTGACTGTGGGAGGAAACCGGAGCACCCGGAGGAAACCCACGCAGACACGGGGAGAACGTGCAAACTCCACACAGTCAGTCTCCTGTGCTAACCACTGTGCCACCGTGCTGCCCACTGACATCCTTCAGTTGCGATAAAGGCTCATTGACCTGAATTGTTAGCAATTTCAATATATCTTGTTGGCTGATGCTGGCATTTTGTCTTTTTTACTCATGAGGAAGTAGCCTTCTGCCAGCCCTCAATGCCCATCTTACCAACTCCTTTTCCTAGCTCTATGATCCTACAAAGTTCTTCCTATACAACGCAATCTCTTCTGACTAATGATGCTGTTGATTCTTGGAAGGTTTTGAACATGAGTGGGGCATCTTTCTCCTACCATCCATGACCCTGTTCCAACATTAGAGCATCCCTGAGCCTTTTAGGTATTTATCTGAACCATATATATCCTTGCAATAGGCATTCTATGCAGTCAGGATGCACCTTCCACTTGATGGCTGTTGGCTGACCAATGAGGAGTGTGGGAAACAGTAGCAGTGGACCATGCTCTTAATGATGACTGGCCAGAATTAAAATTACAGGTCCCCCACTGTAACACTTCACTCATCAGAACTCGATCAAGCATCCTCATTGGGCTAAGAATGTTCTCCTCTCCATATTTCAGGAATTCTATACACTCCTTATTTTTCCATCTGTTCTTCCCTCTGGCTATATTTAGTTAATTCAAGACCCCAACTGGAACTGCCCTGTCATTTCCACATTTATCTGAAACTCAAGAAGAGGCTTGGTCTTCATTGTTCAGGGATCAATATTAAATACTGTCTTGTTAGTACCTGAAGTTCTCTGAATGAGTTTTCATCAAACTCTGCTTCACTATCTGAAGTCATCAGTGACATGTATGACGATGATTCACTTGGATACTTTGAAGTGGATGCTTTACGTGTCTGTCTCTGTGGTAGGGAACAAAAAAGTTTATTTTTTCCAATGATGTACAGTTAGTTTTCAATTAACTCTGCACCATCTCCTACACTGAATAGGATAGACCAATGAGGTCTAGAAAAATTCATGTTTTTCAATTTAGGAAGCAAAGATAAATACTGAACCATTGCAAACATAATTAAAACACCATCAACTGGACAAATAATGCTGACTGTGAAAACAGATGAAATATTGATAAATCCTTTCATTCAATTTATTAAGAATGGCAAGACGAGCTTTGTTTATTGGATAGAAATAAATGCTGGCTGTTAATTTTAACCCAAGGTAATTTTGAACTAACTTGAACTTCTATGTCTGTGAAAATGATGAGAAAATACTCATTCAGTCCCTCAGTCATGCCTCTGGTCCCACAAGATGATTTCCCTCCTTTCCCTTCATTTAATACTTCTTTTATCTGATAAAATCATTTTCAGTTCTCCCTTTGTTACCCATAAATATTTTTGATCTTTTTTCTTATTTTGCATATCATTTCTCAGTTGGCCTCATTTATCTCGTATACTGCTCATTTTCAGTGATACTCTGTATGTGGATTCTCTCATAGACCAGGTTGCATTAACTAATTTAGAGGAATGTGCTTCTTTCATATTGGAACTCTCTCTACTTCAAGGCTCCACACTGTGAGTATACAGTCTTCCTGACACACTCTTCAATTTAAATAATTTCCCTGCTGGATTTCTGGTTAACCCCTTTCCATAACATCTTTGAGATAACTGCACAGAGGTTTGTATTCCATCATCAAGTCACCCTTTATTTACTTCTGCACAGTACATTATCACTAGCCAGTCAACTCGGAGTCAGTCACCTGAACTGAGGAGATTCTAATCTCCTGGTTAGATATATTTTTCTTGCCCTACACTACTGCCTACCTGCAGTAGTGCTTATTTTTTCCCAGCATCCATGTTATGTGTGCGTAGCTGTCAGACACAGTGAAAAAAATGAGTGTCTGCTGGTTATTTATTTCTTTTAGTGTGAACGTACAACAAATCCCACCTTAACTTTCTCCTGGTTATATATATATTTTGTTCGTCCTTCTTTTTAACCCTAATTGAGGCGATTCTAATCTCCAGGTTACTTTTTTATATATATAAACCCCCACACAACCACAGCAGTAATGTTTATTAGCTAGAGAGCTGACCACTCCTCTTTCATTATACAGGTCACTTCTAAAGCTGACCATTTTGGCCTGAAGTCTCATCTGTTTATATTTAAACAAAAGGCCTCTCAAAATCCTTTGCATCTTTGTACCGAGCCAGACCCATCGGAGTCTCTGAAAAAAATTAAGCACAGAGTCTCCTTGAGCCAAGGACAGCTTTAGAAAAAAAACGCAAAAATTAATTTCCAACTGCCGCCGAGACATTAACAGCCTCAACCTGTCCACCCCCCTCCCCCACTCCAACCTCTCACCCTCACAACACACAGCCCTCCCCTCCCTCTGCTCCAATCCCAACCTCACCATCAAATCAGCAGATAAAGAGGGTGCAGTGGTAGTTTGGCGCACTGATCTCTACACCGCTGAAGCCAGGCACCAACTCGAAGACACCTCCTCCTACCATCCCCTCGACCATGACCCCACGCCCCCCCCCATCACCAAATCATCATCTCCCAGACCATACAGAACCTCAGCACCTCAGGACATCTCCCACCCACAGCTTCCAAACTCGTAGTCCGGGAAACCCGTACCGCCCGATTCTACCTCCTTCCCAAGATCCACAAGCCTGACCACCCTGGCCGACACATTGTCTCAGCCTGCTCCTGCCCCACTGAACTCACCTCCACCTACCTCGATACTGTTCTATCCCCCCCAGTGCAGGAACTCCCCACATATGTTCGAGACACCACCCATGCTCTCCACCTCCTCCACCAGTTTCCTCATTTCCTCTCCCCCCACCTTAGCCCAGTTCCAACCTGCCAGCTCAGCACCATCCTCACGACATGTCCTACCTGCCGATTTTCCTTCCCAGCTATCCACTCCACCCTCCTCTCTGACCTATCACTTTATCCCCACCTCCATCCACCTATTATATACTTGGCTATCTTCTCAACAGCCCCACCCCCAGCTCCCTCCTCCCATTTATCACTCCACCCTGGAGGATATCCTGCCTTCATTCCTGAAGGAGGGCTTTTGCCCGAAACGTCGATTTTCCTGCTCCTCATTTGCTGCCTGACCTGCTGTGCTTTTCCAGCACCACTCTCATCTAGACTTATCAAAAAAAAACACAAGGGACTAGTTTGTGACACCTGGTTATATTTTCTTCTGTTTAAAAAACCTTTTCCCTGAACTGAGGGGATTCTTAATCCCTGTAAAAAAACAAACCCCCACCCTACCAACTAACAGCAGTAGTATTTCTTGCTCCCCAGCACCCATGGAGTGTGTGTGTGTGTGTGTGTGTGTGTGTGTGTGTGTGTGTGCAGGTGTAGGACACGGTGAAAAAACAAGTATCCCCCTTTTTTTATTTTTCACTGACTGTGGCTGAGGAGATTCTAAATCTCCTGTTTTTTAAACATTTTATTAAATAGTACAAAATACCAGTTAATAAACAGAAAGCAGCAGTTCACACACACAAAAAAAATACACTCTGAACAGGGGAAAGGGCAGCAGGGCCAAACACCAAACCCCATCGTTCAACCAGTTTTCAGGGAAATGAGGACAAACCTCAAATCCAACTTCCATTCACCACAAAGATAACAATAACAATCACAGGCAAGACAGTGCAACCAAATCAGAAATAGTGCACAGAACACAGACCCAATATAGTTATATAAATATTTTTTAAAAAAAAGACAGCTGACCACCCGTCCACACCACATACTGATCAGGCTGTCCTTGGCTAGCCTGCCTGCAGGACAGTCATTGGTCTTTCAGTTTCCCGCCACCCTGCGTACTGACTGACCCTCCCTCGGCCTGCTTTCCTCCAGGCTGGTCGTCGACCCTCCAGCTCCCAGTTGGTCCCACGTACTGACTAACCCGCTCTGGCCCGTACTCAGACACAATTAATTGCAAAACCCACGTGCATTAACAGAATGTTTCTAGTACCAAGGCAGAGACCATGCCCAAAGGCAGCAAATGCACATCCCACAGCACCCACACAGGTGTTCAGTCTCTTAAGAGGTCTGGCCCATCCATAGAGAACCAGGGCTAAAAATGTGTTGCTGGAAAAGCACAGCATGTCAGGCAGCATCCAAGGAGCAGGAGAATCCATGTTTCGGGCATGAGCCCTTCTTCAGGAATCAGCAGCATCTGACTCCAGCATCTGCAGTCCTCAGTTTCTCCTCCATAGAGAACCAGGCCCACTCATAGGAACAGAGAGTACATTGTGAAGCTGCAGTGAGCTCACAGGGGTTAGGTCCACTCCTGAAGGCAGAGTCTACAGCATGCCCATGGCTGTCCAGTCTCCACTGAGGCCTGGTCCATTCAAAGGACCAGGCCCACTCACAGGAACACAGCACATGTAAAGGTGGAGTTAACTGACAGGATTGGGGTCCATTACCAAAAGCAGAGTCCACTCCAGGATGCAGCAATTGCTCACCTCCTAGCACACACACATGGGCATTCAGTCTTTACAGAGGCCTAGTCACCCACAAAGAGCCAGGCCTACCCATACAGGGCCAGCTCATCTGGAAAGATGTGTTTTCTCACAAAGGCTCAGCCCAAACATCCAAAAAGTGGAAGCACATTCCAAAAAAAAGTCTCCCAGTTATACATTTTTTTCTGCTTTTTTTTGTTGAGCTGTCTGACATTCCTGATTTTTTTTCTTTTTTTTAACCCCCTACACTACCCCCTAACTGCGGTAGTGCTTATTTTTTCCCATGTTACATGTCTTGCTGTCGAGCGAGGTAGGAATCGAGCTGACAAACTCCTGATTCATAGTCAGGTGTGTTATCCATTGGGCCACTGGCCCCTGAAGCCAAAAGACTGTCCACTGGCCGACTGGCGCCTGTGCCTCCCCATCCCCCCCAGAGGTCAACCTGGCGCTGGATTGTGATTTGTTCTTAAATGGTCAGAAAGTCATTTGGAACAGTGACCGAAGTGCATCATTGCCAAGAAGGCATGCACTGTATATACTCATGTATAGGTCAAATTATGAAGATGGCTTTTTAAAGCTGAAAGTAGGGGGCCAACTAAGACATGGACACAAGTTTTGAGGCGCTGAAATATGTGCTGCACTTTTTAATAATATTAACTTCTGGATGTATAGTGAACAAAGCACGTTAAGTACTGATAGGCTTTGTAGCTGTCTGAATGAATGAATGAATCAAAATATGCTGTAGTAAACCAAGTGTGGTGAGTAGATTAGTGAATGAATAGAGATGCGATATAGTAAACAAAGAGCAATGATTAGAGTTACCGGCATGAATGAATGAATGAATGAAACTCAATGCAATATAGTAGGGATGTCTTATACACAAGATATTTCGAAAATATAATACTTTTTGGCCAAAATAAAGAGTCGACCTATACATGAGTATATATGGTAACTATAGTCAAACGCCTGGCAGATTACCTGTGGTTTTAATTAATGAAAAATTTATGCTGCTGAGTTTAAAACAAAACCAGAGACATTAGTTGATTTTTGGAACAAGTCAGGAGAATCTAAAGTTCTGTTCAGAAGGGAGAAAAAAATTCTCTTTTCAGGAGAATTCAGTGAAATCAGTCTCCATCGTCAAACTGCTTTTAGTTTGTGAATCTTCCAAGCCAGGAGAGTTTATAAAGATGACTTGAAGTTTTTAGAAGAGAAATATGTTTTGCCTGTCAGAGTTGAAAAATATTTCTGCGCAGACTCCTAAAACTGCCTCAGCAGGCCAAGGAAAAGAAACTGCCTAATCTGAGTAAATTGATCAGCTGATATCAGCCCCACATATTGGCAGGACTGGCAAATGCCACAAGGTGCCAGGGATGGTCATCTGAAAGACCACCACAATAATCTTATCTTGATCACTGAATCATTCCTGCCCTTCATTCCATTCATTCAGACCGTTCTCTGGGATTGATTCTTTGCAAAAGATTAGTGTTGGGAAACTGGTTGAAACTTTGTTTTTAGATTTCTGTGTTTAGATTTTTATTTCGCAGTTTTAAGCATCTAGCTCTGATTGTGTTTTTTTTAGTGTACTAAAGTTATGTTCTATTGTTAAAGAATATCAGCAGCCTCATGTGACTACATTTCAGTGACTAAGCATCACATTAACCAACTCCTCAAATTAGACATATGATCCACCAGGTCAGTTTTCATTCTGGGATCTAATTGTCCAATATTGCCATCTGATGGAATCATAGCACCTACTAGTACTCCTCTATTATTTAATGGTTTTCTGACATTTGCTGGAATTTTCTCCTCGATCCCCTTTGCTCAGTTTTGTAGAATTATTATAATTAACGTTCCGTTATTACTTGATGTCTCCAGAGATGTGGCTTATGTACAGGTTCGGGTACGGGGTGATTATTTTTCACAATGCTGCATGATTCTCTAACTTTGTTCTGTCTCCTTCTGTCTACAAGTGAGGGTTTAAACTAGATTGGCAGGGGAGTGGGATCCTCGACAGCAGGGAGGCACGGGCGAGGCTGGAAGGAGATACAGTAATCAGAAATAGTATGTTGAAGAGACAGGTCAGGCTGGAATACAAGGGAGCAAGAAATGCCTGTTGGATTAAATTGCATCTATTTCAATGCAAGAGAGCTGAGAGGTAAGCTCAATGTGGATAGATATGTCGGATTGAGATATCATAGCCGTTACAAAAATATGGTGGAAGGGAGGGACTGGACTGGCAGCTTAATGTGCCGGGTACAGGTGCTTTAGGCAGGACAGAGGTGGTGGAAGTAGGGGAGAGGGGAGTTGCGTGTTTGATTAAGGGGAGTTTCACAGAAGTGGTCAGAGATGAGATAACTGAAAAATCATCCAGTGAGGTTTTGTGGGTGGAGCTAAGAAATAAGAAGGGAATAGTGATGTTTTTGGGGTTGTACTGTAGGCTCCCAAATAGTCAATGAGAATTAGAGGAACAAATATGCAAGGAGACTGGGAAGACTTGCAGGAGCAATAGGGTTGTCATAGTTGGAGATTTTAATTTTCCTAACATAGGCTGTGACTGCCAAAATGTTAAAGGCTTAAATGGTGTGGAATTTGTTAAGTTTGTTCAGGAAGGTTTCCTACAGCAGTATATAGAGGGTCCTAATCGGGAAGGGGCAAAACTTGAGCTCCTCTTGGTAAATGAGACAGGACAGGTAACTGAGGTGACAGTGGGGGAGCACTTTAGGACCAGTGACCATAGTTCTATTAATTTTAAAATAGTTTTGGAGAGGGTCAAAACTGGTCCACAGGTTCGAGTTCTAAATTGGGGCAAGGCGAATTTTGTTGGAATTAGACAGGAGCTTGCAGGGGTTGATTGGAGTAGTTTGTTCCCAGGCAAAGGGACCTCCGGCGTGTGGGAGGCCTTTAAAAGTGAGATAGTGAGAGTTCAAGGTCTACATGTTCCAATGAGGGTGAAGGGCAATGTTGGCATGAATAGGGAACCATAGATGATACGAGATATTGAGGCTTTGACTAGAAAAAAGGAAGCGTGGCTCAGGTACAGGCAGCTGGGATCAAAGGACTCGCTGGAGGTATACAGGGAATACAAGAGTTTACTGAAGAAGGAAATCAGGAGGGTGAAAAGGAGGCACGAGATAGGCTTGGCTGAGAAGATTAGGGTGAATTCAAAGGAGTATTTTGAGTATATTAAAGGAAAAAGAATAATGAAAGAGAGAATAGGACACCTCAAGGACCAAAGTGGACATTTGTGTGTGGAACCACAGGAGGTAGGTGAGGTCCTCAATCAATATTTCTCCTGTGTTTACCATGGAGAAAGACTTGAAGACTTGGGAACTTGGGGAAGTTAGTGGCAATATCTTGGGAACAGTCCCTATCACAGTAGAGAGGGTGTTGGATGCATTAGAATGAATGAAGGTGGATAAATCTCCAGGTCCTGACCAGATAAATCCAAGAAGACTGCAAGAGGCTAGAAAAGAAATTGTGGGGGCCCTGGCTGGTATTTTTGCATCATCGTTAGCCATGGGTGTGGTCCTGGAAGATTGGAGTGTAGCGAATGTTGTGCTCTTATCCGAGATGGACCACAAAGAAAAACCTGGGAACTATAGATCAGTAAGCTTAACATCTGTTGTAGGTAAGTGACTTGAGAAGATTCTGAGGGATAAGATATACATGCGTTTGGAAAGACAGGGTTTGATTAGGTGTAGTCAGCAAGGCTCTGTGTATGGGAGATCATGCCTCACAAATTTGTTGGTGTTCTTTGATGAAGTGACTGTCGGAAGGTAAGGGATGACCTTACAAATGTTTATTAAATCATGAGGACCATGGATAGGATAAATAGACAAGGTCCTTCCCTCGGGTGGGGGTGTCCAGAACCAGAGGGCATAGGTTTAGGGAAAGATAAGGGACCTAAGGGGCTTTTATACACAGAGGGTGGTGAGAGTATGGAATGAGCTGCCAGAGGAAATGGTAGAGGCTGGTAAAATTACAGCATTTAAAGGCATCTGGGTGGGTATATGAATAGGAAGGGTTTTGAGGAACATGGGCCAAGTGCTGGCAAATGGGACTAAATTAATTTAGGATATCTGGAGTGTTTCTGTGCTGCACATCTCTATGACTCTCTACTGTAAGTGACTAGGAAGTTTGATGAGGACAGGGTAGTAGATACAGTCTATAAGAATTTCAGTAAGGCCTTTGATAAGTTTCCACATGGTAGGCTGCTCTGGAAAGTTAGACTGCATGGAATCCAGTGGGAGCTGGCAAATTGGATACACATTGGAAGGATGGAAGGAAGCAGAGGGTAATAGTGGAAGGATGCTTGTCTGATTGGAGGCCTGCGACTCGTGGTGTGCCTCGGGTCAGTGCTGGCTCATTGCTGTTTGTTATCTATATCTATAATTTGGATGAGAATGTACGAAACATGATTAGTCAGTTTGATGACACTAAAATAGGCAGTATTGTGGACAGTTATCAGAAATTGCAGCAGGACCTTTGCTCAGCTGGGGAATTAGGCTGAGAAATGGCAAATGG